>NC_143552.1:132855000-133060000 GCF_054136105.1 Typopeltis vanoorti
GCTGGCTACAAAATTTGTTTGGAATAGAGAGAGATATGAAAGAAACATAAATTACTAAAGGGTTTTATAGGATACATGTAGAAGAAAATTTTTAATACATGACAGGAGGCAGAGAAAACAAAGGAAACTTTCCTTGAAGTTGAGTAAGAGTGTGGTTAGCAAGGAGGATGTAAGACTGGATACTTGCTTGGGGAGTGATGAATGAGTGGAATGATTTACTACAGGGAATCTTGAGTATTTTGCCAATGAATGAGTTTAAGAAGACATATAATAGTCATTATATGAATAATGATTACTGTGGGCCTCCAGTAATTAGTCTTCAGACCCCAAGGATAAATGATTTTTATGAAATTCTAAATGCAGCAGACTAAAAATTATCAAACACTAATGTTACTCAGTAATGCTTTGAAAATTATGTTAAAATAGTGAAGCACAGAATAAATTTAATGAGTGTTATTTAGACATAGACCAGTTTTAACTCAGGAATAGAAAAAAAAATATTAGCATCAAGGACAGTACCAAATAAAAGAAACAAAATAAAGAATTCTACATGCATTGACTTCATAGATTTGGAAATGCCTTTTCCAAAGGTAAGCTTTGGAAAAGGCATTTTTCCTTTTGATAAGGTAAGCTTTTTGAAATAACAAGAAACTTGAAATTTGACTAGAGAGATAAAAAAACTAATTAAAAAATTATGCCAACCATAAAATAAAGATAAGAATAGATGAAAATGAAATAACAGCAAAAGTAAAGAAAGGTGTAAGACAAGACCATGCACTATCATGCTTACTTTTCAATCAGTATATAGAGAATGCTATGAAGGCAATAAAAGGATTGAAGGGGGGGGGGGGGATTCAGTAGAGTGCAGATAATATAGATGCACCAGCTGAGAATGAGTTTTTAATTTAAATCAGATAATATATAGGATTGAAAAGCTGCTTTTAACACAAATATGAATTTATGATTGTAAAAGTTTAAGGAATGTTATGATTGACACAACAGTTGGTCTTCTGTAATGAGGCTTAAGGATATATGAATCCAGACTTTGGCTCTACTACACCCTCTGTCCAAAAAGAAACCGAACTTTTCGAAAATAGAAGAAACTAGTGGCACCACCTGTTGTATCTTTTTTTTGCCGAAAGCAGCAACAATTCTTCATTACTGTTTATGACATTTGTTTCATTAGAAGCCGAGTTATAGTGCCAAGAGTGACAGTGTGCTTTGACGAATGGTCAGAAAATGAGTTTCAAACAGAGGGCTGCGACTGACTTTTGCATTAAACTTGGTAAAAGTTTTACCAAAATACATCAAAAAGCATACGGTAATGAATGCTTATCCCGTACTCAAGTTTACGAGTGGTTTAAGCGATTTCAAAGTGGTCATGAGATGCTTGAGGACGACAAAAAGCCGGGCTGCCCAAAAACTGGACTGAGCAAAGTTAACATCCAAAAAGTGCGTGATTTCATCAAAGAAAACCCGAAATCATCCATGAGACTGATTGAAGATGAATTGGGGATTCCAAAATCAACTGTGCACAACATTTTGACTGAAAGTTTGGGCCTTTGTAAACTGAATTTGCGATTTGTTCCACACAAGTTGACAGGCGACCAAAAAATATATCGAATTGAACACTGCAAGGATCTCATTAAAACCGCTCATAAGAACTCAAACTTCCTTGAAACAATCGTTAGTGGTGACAAAATGTGGTGTTTTGAGTATGAGCCCAAAACAAAGTGCCAGCGTGCTGAGTGGAGACCACCAGAAGAGGGGCATCCGAAAAAAAGTCGCTTGGAGAAGTCAAAAGCAAAGACAATGCTGATTTGTTTCTACAATTCCAAGGGCATTATCTACAAAGAATTTGTTCCGCCTGGCCAAACAGTCAATGGTGAGTTTTACCTTGAAGCGATTGATAGCACGAATTCGTCGCGTATAGCATGATTATTGTGATGCAGGCAGCTGGTCACTTTTGCACAATAATGCACCATCTCATCGTTCAAACATTGTGAGACAGTTTTTGAGCAAAAACCAAGTTTTTGTGTTGGATCACTGGCCATATTCACCTGATTTAGCACGCTGTGACTTCTTTCTCTTCCTCCGACTTCATTTGTTGAAGAAAGGAAAGCGATACGACACCATTGAAAATGTTCAAGTAGCAGTAACCACGACCCTCAACAGTATCCCAAAAACCAATATAAAAAACTCATTTAATGAATGATTTACCATGCCAAATGCTGTATCGAAGGAGAATATATTGATTGAAATAAATTATTTGAATAATTATAATTGGCCTGTGTTTTATTTTCTATCAAAAATTTGATTTCTTTTTGGATAGAGGGTGCTAATCATTAAACTTTGGAAGGGCCAAGTCAATATCTGGAACATTCTTTGCAAGCTAGACAAATTAGAATGCTAGCTACTTGCTTACTGTATGTAATGAAATAATTAATTTAATAATAATATTATTAAATATTATTGGTGCTATATATATTTTCATAATTCTATTAACTATTCCTATTTTCATTATCAAAGGCAATAAACTTAAACAACTTTATATTTATATCTAAGTATATACCTTCTCATCAACTGCTTGAAACTGAAAATAGCTATGATTACTTTTCAATGAAGGTGATTTTTTTGATATTTTTATTACATTGACATCAACAACTTCACTGTCTTGCAAAATTTTATTTCTTGTTTTCTTTTTAAAAGGTAAATGAGGTAAGGTAGCAATATCTCCTGCTCTGATATATGAGGAACCTAGCGACCACCTGTAAATACAAAGAGTAAAAATACAATCTTTTTTTTTTTAGTATATAAGTAAATATATTCTTCATTGTTTCAACATTCAAATTCTGACTTTTATGCTTACATATCATTTAAAGTTCATTCATTTACTTTTTATTCTTTCATAGATTAAAGGAAAAATAAAAAAAATATAATCAATTTGCATTCATATGCAGAAGGCTGATTAAATTAAGTGCAAACTCAGCATTTAATCACAGCTATCAGGGCCATCCCTACAAGCTGTATAATATTCTGCTCCTGTCTTCCTGACTATATCAAAATTCTATACCATATCCAGTAACAATCCCTTATGAAGTTATATATCTCAATCATATTCCCCCACTCCCTCTCCTATCTGCAAGGTTCTGCAAATTGCATTTTTTCAACCTTTCTTCATGCCTAACATTCCAGAGACTGGAAGTCACTTGGTCAATCATCTCTGAATCCTCTCCAATATACCCCCCTAGAAAACCAGGCAACCAAACCTGTACACAGTAATATATATGCAACCTGATTAAGCCTTATACAACAGAACCATAATTTCTTTACATCTAAAAAACCATTCAATTTTGTCCACCATCAGTCAAAAATACCTTATTTCCCTCACCTCCAGTAGATAATATTCCCACCAATTATTAACATTTGCTCTTTCACACAAACACACAACTTGCTGATATTTATCAAATAGCCAATCTCCTATGTACTAATCTCTTATCTAGTGCCATCTGTTCTAATTTAATTACCAACTTATTCACATTGCAATCTATTAAAGGCCTTTGCAAACTCTACTATGTGTATGCTTTCCTTGTATTATAAACAGGGTGTTGGAGCAAAGCATGAAATGAAGCTAGGAAGATGAATGACTGAGTTTAAGATTTAATACAACAGATATGTTGCTCATGAGTCACACTTCCAACAATGAGTCTGCTGATCCTATGGGTCTATTTTGAAAGCAATAATAATAATAAAAATAATGACACTTGAGCAAGATATGGGACATTATTACATCATGATACTGCTGGTACTAGGGCTCTATGCTTAAAACATCTGACATTTATTTTGGACTTTAATGGTCTAGAATGTTGATGAAGCAAATCTGAGGAAATCAATAGTAAACAAATGTGATGTAGAGATCCTACAAGGTAATGGTTGTCAGTTTAATGTGATAAAGTATAAGCACTTTGGGAATGAAAGATTACAAACTCTATTACATGAATAAGGATTCTGATTGCAGGAAATTGATAAGGCTAGAGACTTAGATGTGATGGCAGAGGTGGAGCTTGTTGGTCAAGAGGATAGAACACATGCTCTCTAACCAACAGACTGCGGGTATGAATCCGACATTGGGCATGGATGTCTGTAAAAGCCTGCTCTAGATGAGAATGATAACTCTTTATAAATTTATAAGGCTTGTCTTTATTGTAAAAAAAAAATTCTAAAGATCTTGGATTGAAAAATGTACTGACAAGAATGGATAAGAAAGTTATATCCCTCTTTGGGATTTGATAGATAAATTAAAGATGCCAAGAAGTTATATTCTTGGTTTCATCCTTTATCCAAATGTAAGGAAACAAAGTTTGCGCATGAAGTAACTTCACAGCTACTTCACATCAATTGCCTTAGTATCCCATAATATAACACACATATCCTTATAGACGTGTATGATGCTATGCATTATGGGAAGGCCAGTACCCATAATGCATAATGCAGTACCAGTTTTAACCTCTATTGAAGTCTCATCAGTGGGAGCCAGACTCAGAAGTGATACCAAGGTTGAAGTAATGTAGAAGTCATATTTTCCATATACAAATAATCAAAAGTTGTCGCATCTTATTACTAAAATATTCTGGGTTAGAGACAGATGTTGAAAGTTTTTTTCACTTATTTATACTATAAATTAAAGATGCCTAGAAGTTATATTCTTGGTTTCATCCTTTCAAAGTAAGCAAACAAAGTTTGCACATGAAGTAACTTCATGCCCAGGAAAATATTCACTATATGAAGGAGCAGGAAGACAAGAGGTCATCCTTTAAAGTTGATTAGGAGTATGGTTAGTAAGGATACTATATATTTTGGTTGGGGAGCAGAGAACAAGAATAGTGTGTTATGAGATGACTGTGAGTACACTGTCAGTGAATGATTTTAAGAAGAGGTAGTAATGGCATTGCATGAATAATGGTTAGTATAGACTTCCTGTGATGCCTTTGGTCTCTGTGGAGATGCTTGGTTGATAATAATAACAACATACCAGGAAATAGAGTAGATTTCATCATGCATTTTGTGGGCAGGTGCTAGGGAATAAAGTATCTTAAACTTGCCTATTTACACAATTCTCATGACTGGAATAGTCACAAAGGCATATGAATAGGATATAATAATTATAATGAAATGATGGGAAAAGTAAACATTTTAAATAGTAATAGTATTTTTAATTTATTTAGAACAAATGCTGGGCACCTTTCAACTATGAAGGGTAGGATAATGTTACTAAAAAAACAATATTGTGAAACTAGTAGCATCAAATTACATACTGGTTTACATTTCTGCAGTTGTAATTAAAATTATGAAAGTTAGATAAGGCTAGGATATAAGACAAGATAGATGAAGAGAAGATCTTTAATGGAGAATAACATGATTGGGATGTTAAGAGCTGGTCTTGTTTTCATAACCCAGTTACATTTTATAATACAGTGATGAATATAGCCAATTAGGAAAATACAATAGATTGAAATTTATGAAAGTTACATAGATATTGGACAGAGTGCCACACAACAAATTAGTGATTAAATTACAACCACAGAGCTGAATAATCAATTAGAGGGATATGTATTGGGACTATACATGCTGTCTGAGAGCTATCAAAGAAATGCATATGAAAGATCTAAATCCCACTCAGAGAAAGGGAAGCTTAAAAAGGTGGAGCTCCACAGGTCTTTGACCATGGCTGCTACTTGAACCTTTCAGTTACATTCACACATAAGAGAAAACTGGTGGAAAGCTATCAGAAATTATGCTCACTTAGAGGCTCTTCAGGAAGAATGAAATAGACTGGCAAGTTTTAGAAGATATGTGGTGGTAATGATAGCCATGTACATGATTTTGCAGTTTGGAATTCAGAGATAGAAGGCTGCACCATACTGATGAGACTATATTATAGGAAGATGAGAAGCCAAAGAATGTATACTAGAATAACCATGTATAAATAGTCAACATTTTTTATTTATTATTTTTTATGCGACACCGTCCACAAAAAGTTATAAACCTATATCAGATTAGTATATTTGCTGGACTAAGGATTTTGTTTTCTGTTTTTTGTTAATTTAATTTAATTTTTTGATTTTTATTAATTTTTTACATAATCCAGAAACACTGCTCTAGAAACCAAAAATAGTACTTTTTCAAGCCACTTCAGACCTCCAGTAAGCAGGATGGTGATCTCACATCACATGATAAAATTCATCTTTCATTTAAAGACAATCACAAACATCTATGCCTTGGCAGCCTGCTGACTGGAGATCAGATGCACTAACCACTCAGCTAACCCTACCATCAAAGGATAATGCAGTAGATTACTTTACAAAAACAATGGTAGGAAAGTCTCTCAATGCATAAGGATTTTTACCAAATTTTTATAAATTACTGTATAAAAATTTGGTCGTCAGGATTTGGGATGGGGGGGGATGGAAGATAATAAAACTGAAGAAGAGAGAGAGAGAGAGAGAGAGAGAGAGAAGATGCATGTGCTAGAGCTGGGGAATATCAGCCTTTTATGAACTGTGAGAGCATGCGGCATGCAGAGTTGGTTAGTTTGGAAGAAAAGTGATATGATTGAAACATAAATTACAATCTTATGGGCACTTAACAAATGGCAGAAATGAGAACAAGGAGCCATTCTTAAAGTGATAATATAAAGGCATTATAGTAAGCAACAGATTGAAAAGATGTTCTGCATGGAGAATTGAAAATGACTGGAATATACTGTGAGAACAGGTTGTACTTGCACCCATACTATCTATCACAGTACACTTGAAATTCAATTACAGATGGTAAAGATTAAGGTATGGCCTTTTGACTCCATGTAATATATACTAAAGTTTGAGTCAATATATAATATTTTTATGTTGGGCATTAACTTAACCTTGGATTATTATTATTATTATTTAGGCTTGCATGGAGTCAAAGGACTCATCGCGAGAGGTCCTTCCTAGGAAACAAAGACTATCATAACACTGTTTAAACTCATTGACCATTTTCGCTCTCACCACTCTATCAGGCAATGCATTCCACAGTTCAACCACCTTCCATGCAAAGAAACCACTCCTCATCCTCTTGCTCACAGTTTCCCTTCGTAACTTCCAGGGATGGCCCCACTCCTTCCCGCTGTTCAACCAAGCAAAAGAACTCCCCAGTGTCAACCCTGTAACCAACTCTCAACAGTTTAAAAGTCTCAATCATATCACCTCTCCTTCTTCTATCCACCAAACTCTGCAGTCCACATTCCCTCAGCTGATCCTCATAACTAACATTGTACAGTCCTGTAACCATCTTTGTTACCTGCCTATGTACCCTTTCCACAGTTAATTTATCCCCTTCAAATCCTGTGGACCAAATCTGAGAACAATAGTCTAAGTGTGGTCTAATCAGGTTCTTACACAATGGAATGATAACTCTTTTATCTCTGCAGGTCAGCTTCCTTCTCATTATTGCAGCAATCCTTGTGTTACCTTCACCACCTTTGCAATATAGCCCCTGAATTTCAAGTTTCTATCAATCATCAACCCCAGATCTCTTGTCTCCCCTACTCTCTCCTGTATAGCTCCTCCAATGGAATATGCAGCGTCACATCGATGTGTACCAAACCTTAAGACCTTACATTCTGCTGCATTAAACCAACATCCCATTAATTTGCCCATCTGGCTAGCTTATTCAAATCTTCTTGCAGGGCTACCACATCTGCACTATTACTAATAACCCTTCCCAGCTTCACATCATCTGCAAACAACTGAATATCTCTCCCCTGCAATCCACTGACAATGTCACTGATATAAAGGTTAAACAATATAGGTCCAATACTGAGCCCTGTGGGATCCCACTTGTAACCCTCTGCCTCCTTCAAACTTTCCCACCATACACAACTCTCTGATACCTACCGGACATCCAATTCTGAATGCAGTTGACCAACCTGACATCCAAACCCATGTGCTGCAACTTAAATATCAGCTTATCATGTCGCACCCTGTCAAATGCCTTCGCTAAGTCTAAGAAAATGGCAGTATATGCCTTTCCCTCATCTACTGCTCTTGTAACTTTATTATAAAAGGCTAGCATGTTACTAAAACAAGAGCGACCCTTAACAAATCCATGTCGACTCTCACAGATAACATTACCCTCATCTGCCTAATGCTGTATACAGTCCCTAGCTAATTTCTCCAAGATCTTAACAACTACTGATGACACACAAACTGGCCTATAACTAGACACTTCCAATCTGCTACTGCACTTATGCAATAGCACTATCTTACCTTCCTTCCATTCCCTGGGCACCTTTCCTGTAGCCAGACTTTCATTGAAAAGCCAGGGCCAAAGGAGCTGTCAGTTCTTTAGCACATTCTCTCAAAACCCATGGTGAAATACCATCCAATCCCACAGCTTTACTGACATCCAGGGTACTCATAATTTGGAACACACTCTCCTCCTGCACCTCTAAACCTCGAACCTGCCTTATCCCTCTAGTATTAAAATTTACTCCTCCAGGATGAAATACACCAATAAAGTGTTCATTGAACAATTCCACTATGTTCTCTGCGTGAGTCACTCTATTCCCATTTTTATCCCACAATGTCATTCTTCCACAATCATTTTTCCTCCTACTGGCCACATAGCTAAAAAATTCCCTAGGATTTTTTTTGGATCTTAGGACCAATCTCTTCTCATATTCCAGTTTTGCCTTCCTTAACATACTAGTCACCCTGGATTGTGTCTTATATTCTTCCTGCATCTGATTCTTATACAGGAACACTCAAATCTACAATGACAACAAAAAAGAACTATGCATAAGACTAAATAGCAGAGGAATGGATATAGCACTTTGATTAGAAGAAAAACTGGAAAAAATGAGCATGGAGAACAAATATATATCTCATTTACTAAAATAAAGAGCCATAAGGCTTCAGTTCGGTGATGGAAAATTTATAAAATTCAAGTGAATATTAAATCCAGCAGTATTTCAAAGCTGAATACAGAAACTATAAAAGTTTTGTATGAAATTTGACTAGAGAGCTTACGGGAATACACTCACCGCATTTATGAATTGCCCTAGCAGGACATTATAATTGTGGCACGATTGGGATCACCATCAAGCATCCATATATTCACCTGCTATTGGTCCATTTTGATAAGGTTTCACTGGCCTGACAGCTGTTTCAAATTGGTTGGTTTTCGTCAGAGACCAGGTAGAAACCTTAGTATTGAAAGAGAGTTTTTCCTGTCTTAAGGTTTCTACCTGGTCTCTGACAAAAACCAACCAGTTTGAAACAGCTGTCAGGCTAGTGAAACCTTATCAAATTGGACCAATAGGAGGTGAATATACACACACTTGACAGCGATCGTGCCACCTATAAGGTCTGGCTAGGACAACTCATAAATGCTAGCGAGTGTATTCCTGTAAGGTCTCTGGTCAAATTTCATACGAAATGTTTGTAGTTTCTGTATTCGGCTTTGAAATAATGCTGGATTTAATATCCACTTGATTTTTATAGATCTCATATTTCTAACATGAGATCTATAACTAGATCTCATGTTAGAAATAAATATACTATACTGCATTAACACAACAAACAAAACTGAAATAAGAAAGTTAATCCTATAAATTTTTGTTCTAGGTTACTAGGTTACTAAATGTTAATAAAAATAAGACAAAAAAAAAAAAGCAACTAACCTTTCTGCATCACTTGCTGCTGCTGCTGCTATTTCAGAATTAGTCCCAAACTCTGATGAGCATCCTGCTCAAAAGTAAAGCATAACACACATTATTGTTATTATTATCATAGTTAAAGAAGCAGTCCTGGAAAAGAAGAGAGCATATAATAATAATAATTATTATTATTATTCAGGCCTCCATGGAGTCAAAAGACTCATTGTGGAAGGTCCTTTCTAAGAAACACAAGTCTATGAAGACTCATCGAGGGAGGTCTCTCCTAGGAAACACAAAGTCTATCATACCACTCCTTAAACACATTGACCGTTCTTGCCCTCACCACTCCATCAGGCAATCCATTCCATGGTTCAACCACCCTCTATGCAAAGAAACCACTCCTCAACCTCTTTCTCACAGTTTCCTTTCATAACTTCCAGGGATGGGCCCCTTGTCATGACTCCTTCCCACTGTTCAACCAAGCTTCCCCAGTGTCAACCCTGTAACCACCTCTCAACAGTTTAAAAGTCTCAATCATATCACCTCTCCTTCTTCTATCCACCAAACTTAAAAGTTAGTATCAAAGACGTTGACAGATGCCCTAAAAGAATACAGTGAAAAATGTAAGCGAGCAAAGCGATGTGTAAAAGTAACTAAACTAAACTAAACAAAGTTATGGAAAGACTGCAGTAAGAATATATTATTATTATTATATGGGTACCTCTATAGAATTAAAAGACTCATCATGGGAGATCCACCCCTAGCCATTATTTACACAATATTTATCATACCTCTTCTTAAACTTATTCACTATTGGGCACTCACAACTATCTATAGCAGTCCATTCCATTTATTCACCACTCTCCAAGCAAAGAACCTAGTCTCTCAATCCTTACTAACTACACTCTTACACAACTTCCAGGGATGACTCCTTGTTCTCACTCTACTACTCATGTATTGAAAAATTTCTTTTGTGCTAGCCTTATAGAATTCCTTTAGTAACTTTCTATCATGTTCTCTCTCCTCAACCTGTTAACTAAATTCTGCTACCCACATATCCTCAATCTATCTTCACAGGGAGCAGCCCACAAATTTGCTATCACCTTATGGGCTACTCCAAGGAGATCCTTAGACTCATCACTAAACATTATACTTTGCTTTGAACTTATTCACATGGAATCCACAACAGACTCTGGGAACCCATTCCACTCATTCATTCAAGCAAAAAATCTAGTTCTCACACCCCTGCTAACTACACTTGCTTGGCTTCCAAGGATGACAAGCATGCGAGAGAGAGAAAGAGAGACAAAGGGATAATGAGAGGGCCATCTCTGAAAGTTGTATAAAAGTGTGATGAACAAAGGGAGTAAGGAGTAGATTTTTACATGAATATTGTTGAATGATTGAAATGCACTAGCAGATTGTATGCTGTGAAGGCTAACAGTGTGAATAAATTTAACACATGCTACCATGTCAACCAGTGGAGGATGCTGTCAAAACCAGACAAGAGGACACATCAGTCATTGGTGATGAGAGAATGTATTATGAAGTAGCACATAACAGTGTAACCTCTATTACACTGTGGTTGGCTTCAAATATAAACATATATCTAAAGTGGTCATTCCAGTTACAAATATCTTTAATAATAACAATATTATTATTATTACATAGGCATCTCCATGGATTTCAAAGCCTCATTGCAGGAGATCACAGTAAAAATTATTCACACAATACCCATCATAGCTACCTTAAGTACTATCAAAGCATTCATAGCTATGATGGGTATTGTATGAAACCTTCTATTCATTCACTACTCTGCAAGTAAAAAATGCAGTCCTCATATCCTTACACATCTTCCAGGAGTGATCCCTTGTTCTCTTCCTACTTATCATGTATTGAAAATTTCTTCTACATCAAAACTATTAGAAACATATATGTTTCAACCACACTCTGTCTTTTTTGTTCTAAACCAAATATTTTAACCTGACAAACTTACAATCTATCTTTCTAAGGAAGTGCTTCACAGAACAGTCATTGATGTCAGAAGTTTTTTCACTTGGGTATACTATAAATTAAAGATGCCAAGAATATAATTTTTTGGCATCTTTAATTTACAGAACAGTCATCATCATTATTATTATTATTATTATGGGTATCTCCATGGAGTCAGTAAACTCATTGCAGGAGACCCAAACTATCAAAACAATATCTATCATATATCTTCTTGAATTCGTTTACAGACGAGGAACTCACAACTGAGTCAGGCAATGCATTCCACTCGTTCACCATCCTCCAGGTGAAAAACCTCATTCTCACACCCTTGTAAACCACACTTTTCCTTAATTTTCAGGGATGACCTCTTGTTCTTCCATCACTATCAGACAGCTCAAATATTTCCCCTGCATCCATCTTATAAAAACCTTTTAGTAATTTAAATGTTTCTATCATATTCCCTCTTCTCTGCCTATCAACCAACCTCTGCAATCCACAAGCTCTCAATCTATCAATATAGGGAGCATTTTTTACATCACTCACCAACTTAGTCACTCTCCTCTGAACCCTTTCCACAACCTCCTCATCTCCAAGGAATCCAGGTGACCAGAATTAAGCACAATAATCCAAATGTAACTCTGCCATTGCCGGTCCCAAGCCCGGATGAGAAAGGAGGAGGGTTGTACTTGTGGCTAGCAAATATAATATGGAAAAAATATATTGCTACAAAAACCTCAACCATTGTTGGAAAACCGACACAAAACCAAGAGGGAAAACTACTGGGGAAAATGAAGCAAGCCAGTGAAAGCCCCATTGGAGAAGCTGACAGGCAGAAATATCCAAGAAAAAACCTCTTTAGCCCAAAACTTTTAACCAAAATTGGATGCTGGAATATTAGGACTTTGTACGAAAGTGGAAAAGCTAACTTACTAACCAGAGAAATGGAAAGATACAAAATAGAAATACTAGGTCTAAATGAGACAAGATGGAATGGTAGCGGAGAAATCCAACTAACAACAAACAAATACATTTTATATTCTGAAAACCAGAATGAAGATGACACACACAGCAAAGGTGTAGGTTTCATGCTAACAATAGATGCTAGAAGAGCACTAATTGAATGGAAACCAGTTTCTGAAAGAATCATCAAAGTTAGATTTAAAACTAAATACAGAAATGTGACATGGACCAATAAACAATGCAAAAACAGAAGAGAAAGAAGACTTCTATGACATGCTGCAAAAAGAAGTAGATGAAGTCAAAAGTAAAGATATGCTTTTAATTATAGGTGACATGAATGCAAAAGTAGGAAATAGGAACGTGGGATATGAACAAATAATGGGAAAAGAAGGTTTAGGAAACTGTAACGAAAATAGGGAAATCCTAAAAAACTTTTGCACTTTCAATGATATGATCATAGGAGGAACCATATTTAAACATAAAGACATCCATAAACAGACATAGATATCACCTGATAAGAAATCCAAAAATCAAATAGACCATATTTTAACAGACCTTGGAGAACCTCTTTGATGGATGTAAGAGTTTGAAGATGTGCAGATGCCTTTACAGACCACTTATTATTGATTGCAAAAATAAAAATGAAACTGCAGACATCAGTGAGACAGTTGAGTATAAGAATGTATATAATGTACCTGAGCCAGTACTAAGGACAAAAAAATTGGAATGGGATAGTTAGAATAACGCATCAAGATAAGGGTGGGACAAAGGGATCACTGCATTTCATGTATGCTAATGCCAGGAGTATCAGGAACAAGAAGGAAGAATTTTTGGTCTTGATTGGCTCTTCCTGGCCACAGGTTATTGGCATTAGTGAAACATGGTTGACGGAAGATGATATAGTTAGTGGGATAGAATGTGTAGGTTATAGTGTGTTCAGGAGGTACAGAGAGAATAAAATGGGGGGGGGGTGCTATTGATGATAGCTGATGAACTGCAGCCAAGGAGAACTGAAGTTGTATCGCAGGATAGTGAAAAGAGCTCATTTAAGGCTATTTGGTGTGAGATTGAGACTGGCAGAATAAAATATACAGTTGGGTGCTGCTATAGATCAGGCGATCTAATAGATGGCGGAGATAGTATGCATAAACAAATTGATGAAATGAGTGGAAGGAGGGTAATTATTATGGGGAATTTCAACTATGGTAACATTGATTGGAAGGAGGAGAAAACACATGTGAGGAAGGAAATGGATTTTATTCAATTATTAAGGGATAACTATCTGAGACAGCATATAATTGAAAATACTAGGGGCGTGAGAGTGCTTGACCTGGTAATAGTATCTCAGAATTTGACTGTAATGAATATGACCATGTTGCCACCTATTGGTGAGAGTGATCATAAGGTCTTGACCTGGGAGGTGGCTAAAGGTGTGGAATTTTGGATTAAGATAGGGTATATGTGGAACAATTGCCTTGATAAGTCACCTTGGTAAAGTGATGATCATCATATTGACAGAAAGATCGAGAACACAATTGGAAGCAAACCTTGAAGATGAGCAAGCAGGATTTAGGAAGGATATAACTACAATTCAACAGATTTTGACAATGAGGTTAATAGCAGAGAAAGCTAGGAGAAAAAACAAAAACATATATATACTTGCTTTGTTGATTTTCAGAAAGCATTTAAGAGTATTGACCAGAAAGTGACATTAGCAGTTCTGGAATCCTATGGAATTGATAAAAAAACTAATAGCTATATTAAAAGATGTTTATCAGAATGCAGTTGCAGCAGTTAGAATAGGTGATGATTTGGAAAAATTGTTTAAAACAAGCAGAGACCCAATATTACTAAGCATTTTCATTGCACATTTAGAAAGAACAATGGATAAAATGAAAGAAGATGCCAAAGGAATATCTGTACATGGAATGAGAATTAACAATCTGAGATTTGCAGATGACATTGTTATTACTGAAGAAGATGAAAGAGAACTACAAAAAACACTGAAACTGTTAAATGAGGAAGGGAAGAGATTTGGACTTGTTATGAACTTTGAAAAAACAAAGACAATGGTATTTGGTGAGAAGAGCATGAAACAAAAGATACAAGTGGATGGAACTGATATAGAAAATGTAGAACAATTCACATATTTGGGAAGTAAACTGACATATGACTTGGACTGTAAAAGAGAAATAAAGATCAGGATTGCAAAGGGAAGAACAAATCTGAAGGCGATGGATAACATCTGAAAAAGTAAAGTGATCAGTCTGCAAACAAAACTAAATGTATTGGAAACATGCATCTTCAGCGGTGTACTGTATGGATCTGAAACATGGGTAATAAATAAGGAATCAAGAAAAAGAATTTTGGCATTTGATACAGGAAGATTCTAAGAATAGGATGGATACAGAAAATCACCAATGAAGAGCTCTATCAGAAGATACAACCAAAACAGAATCTAATGCAGAAGATTAAAAAACTGAAGCTGCAATTATTTGGACACATCTATAGAATGAGTGAGGACCAGAAGATAAAGATATTTATGTTTGGTATTTTGGATGGTTTAAACAGAAGAGGTAGACCATACTGAGAATGGATAGACAATATAAAAGACTGGTGTGGAATGGGTGCACAAAAACTGCGACACTGTGCATTGGACAAAGAAAGGTGGAAGAAGATAGTGAAACAGGCATCAGATCAATGGGCATTGAGCCCATGGTTCGTGATGATGATGATGATGATATGTGGAATTACCGTGCTGGCAAGTATGACAAGCTTAGGAGATTGCTTGGATCAGTGCCATGGCATGTACAACTGTACGTATACTGGCACGGGTCTTGCGTGAAGCAGCTAAAGAATTATCAGTGCCCTTGACCATGTTGTTTAATCTGAGTCTTGGATCTGGTTTAGTCCTGAAAGTGTGGAAAGAGGGGAAAATAAAGGAGGATCCAAGACTACGGTTGCAAATTACCGACCGATCAGCATATCAGGAGTCATTGTCAAGGTCTTGGAGAAAGTAGTCAAGGGAAAAATACAGGAATGGATTGATGAAAATGAGATACTGTACAGGGGACAGCATGGCTTTGTGAAGGGTAGATCATGCCTCAGTAACTTGCTCAAGTTTTATAACAAGGTGACAGCTGAACTGGATAAGGGTAATGGTTTTACCGTAATATCCTGGCAAAGGCGTTTGACAGGATACCACATGGAAAATTCAAATCCGTAAACTACAACATATGGGAATGGATACAGGGTTGGTGAGATGGATAGGTGGGTGGTTGATGGAGAGATATCAAAGAGTAGTTTATTCAGGAGTAGAGTCCAAAAGACGGCTTGTGACTAGTGGTGTGCCGCAGAGTTCTGTTCTTGGACCACTGCTGTTTAATCTGTTCATTAACGATATAGGGAAGGATCTAAGTGGAACAGTTCATTTGTTCACTGATGATGCAAAGTTGGGTAGGGCGATAGTGAATGCAGAAGATGTCAAAATCTTGCAGGATGACTTGGATAGATTAGAGTTCTGGGATAAGGAGAATGGATGTCAATTTAATGTGATAAAATGTAAGGTTATGCATTTTGGGGTGAAAAGATTAACAGCAGTATACCACATTGGTGGAACTGTACTCCAGGAGATTGATGAGGCCAGGGACTTGGGAGTGTTGGTGGATAGGGAGATAAAGTTTAGGGGGATGCATTGCAAAAGTAGCTAAATCAGCTCATCAACTCACTTGGTTGTTGAAAAATACCTTGACGAGCAGAGACAAGCAAGTTATTGTACCTCTGTACCGAGCCTTGATAAGACCTCATCTCGACTATTGTGCCCAGATTTGGTCACCTCGATTCCTTCTTGATGGGGAGGAGGTGGAGAGGATCCAGAGGCGCGTGACTAAGATGATAGCAGGTCTATGGAATGAACCATATGAGAACAGGTTGAAGATTTGTGGGTTGCAAAAACTAGTTGATAGGCGGAAAAGGGGGGGATATGATTGAGACATTCAAATTGCTAAAGGGATTCTATAGGATTAATTCAGAGGATATTTTTGAGATCAGGACTGGTGGTGGGAGAACTAGGGGACACCAATGGAAGTTGGGCAAGAGTGTGGTTAGCGGGGGTGTTAGAGCTGGGTTCTTTACTTTTAGAGTGGTAAATGAGTGGAATAAGCTGCCAGAGTCTGTTGTGGGTGCTATGACGGTGAGCGAGTTCAAGGCAAGGTATGATAGATACTGTGAGAATGTCATATAGTTGTGTGGACATGATGTTTAGGGCCTCCCTCGATGAGTCTAAGGACTCCATGGAGTCGCCCGAAATAATAATAATAATAATAATAAAATTGTAAACAGCCGGCTAATCAAAGAGGCGGCAATATACAATTTTTTTTCATTTTTATTCGGTGCATCCAGCCTTATTTATTTTAATATTGATCATTCTAAGAATTTTTTTTGGTTTTTATGATAAAAATTTTGTTTCCTAAAAATGAACTTATTAACCATGCCCAGCCGTGGCACCCCCTTCGTGGTGGGGCCCGCATGCTCTGCATGCCCGCTTGTGCAGGTCCTGGCTATCAGGGATGTTGTAACTTAAATTGCTGTTCAAATGTTCAGGATTAAGGAGGATTTCCCTAGATTCAACGATTTTCCTTTCAAACTCATCACTGCAGTGAAAAATGTTTTCGGATTTATCCAAGCAAACTGAGTGACTTTGTAGATCATCATGAGCATTGGCACACCCAGGGAGAGGGCCAAGGGGCCCACCTCCCCCCCCCTAAAGAAAAAGGAAAACACACTAAAAAATTTTCCAAAAATCTTTTCCTAATTATTATTATTTTTTTATTTATGTTGTGTCGTGTCTTCTATTTCTATACTACTTATGAATTAGTGGTCACATAAGGTGGGAATACCCTACAGCTCTCGGGAATCACGGCCATTGTGAACGCAAGGTGAACGAAGTAGTGTTCTGGCGATACTTTGTTTGCCCTAGCGGAGCCAGAGATCATGGATATCATGTATTGGCAATCACTGCAGATGCTCAGTCATAGGTTGTATGCAATGCATAGTGTGTATTCTCAAAAAATCGTCTACTCAACTCGCCCCCCCCCCACAAGATTAAATCCTGAATGTGTCACTGATCAGGAGGATTGTTTCAGAAAAGAACATGACTGGATAACATGTGATCTTTTATAGGAGATGGCTCTCTTATGTTCTTCTATACGTAGTTCAATAGATTTGTTAGTCTGTCCAAAGTAAGGAATATTACAATCGCACTATAATTTATATACACCTGAATATTTTAGGTTGTGATGAATAGGCTCTGGATGGCTTATAAGAGAACGGATTTTAAGTAGTCTAGTGAAAAATGCCCTGATGTTGTATTTTCTAAGGACTTTAGCCAATTTATTGGAGACTGAACTAATGTATGGGATGAGATGCTACCTTTAAAATTAGTAGTTTCCATAAAATATTTCTTAATCGTTTTTTCAGAATATCCATTTTGTTTAAAAATCAGAGAAAGGTGATTAATTTCTTTTTGGAGCTCATTTGGTTCATTTAAAAGAGAGCGTGTAAACTAGAACGAAATAACTGCCTTCCATTCCTGGATGTAATTCTTACACGATGCTCTGATAGATTTAAAATCTCTATATACAGAAAACCCACTCGTACTAATAGATATCTGCACTGTCAATCTCATCACTTTCCACAACCAAAGCTCGGAACTATCTCTACCTTAGGACACAGAGCACACTCTCTTTTAAATGAACCAGATGAGCTCCAGAAAGAAATTAATCAAATTTCCCTAATCTTTAAACAAAATGGATATTCTGAAAAAACGATTAAAAAATTTCTTCTGGATCCTCCTGGACAAGCATACTACGGAAACTACTAATGTTAAAGGTAGCATCTCCATCCTATACATTAGTTCAGTCTCCAGTAAATTGGCTAAAGTCCTTAAAAAATACAACATCAGGACGTTTTTTTCACTACACTACCTAAAATCCATTCTCTTATAAGCCATCCGAAGCCTATTCATCACAACCTAAAATATCCAGGTGTATACAAATTATGGTTCGATTGTAATATTCCTTACTTTGGACAGACTAACAAATCTATTGAACTACGTATAGAAGAACATAAGAGAGACATCTCCTATAAAAGATCACATGCATCACATATATCCAGTCATGTTCTTTTCTCAAACAATCCTCATAATGATTCACAAAGTCACTCAGTTTGCTCTGATAAATCCGAAACATTTTTCGCTGCAGTGATGAGTTTGAAAGGAAAATCGTAGAATCCATGGAAATCCTCCTTAATTCTGAACATTTGAACAGCAATTTAAGTTACAACATCCCTAATTTAGCCATACTGCAGTTGTTCAATACTGGTGTTCTCGAGAACTTACACGCAGGCACGCAAGAGACAATGGCGTGTTGGATAGAACAACTTGAAAAATACAATGTTTTTTTATGTCTTTATGTCAATTATGTATTGCATTTTTGCCTGTAATTCTCAGTTTTTTGTAACTTCAATTTTTATTCTTGTGTTCTACCTTTAGTGGATATCTGATGAAGGCTGTAAAAGGCTGAAACTAGTTGTATCATTCTCATTAAAACTTAATATTTTATCTCGGTTTAAAGTCATTAAATATCTATTTTTAAAATATATATATATATATATTTTATAATGAATTGAATGACTAGAACCGAGATTTAAGTAAAAAGGTTTTAATATAAAAACACGACTAGTTTCGACTTGTAACAGCCTTCATCAGGTGACATTATAAAAGAAAGAAAAAAGAAAAAAATACTAAACACTGAAGATTAAAAGACTATGAACAACATAGAGAGTCTCTATACATAATTAGCATGAAAACGTTGTAGCTGTATTTAAAGCTCTTCTCTCATTTGTAGCATTATTGGGAGAGCGTGTGCTTGCGGCATCACGTGAACACCAGTACATGATTACAGCTGAATGACTATCTGGGAGGTTGTAGCTCAAGTTATTATTTAGATGAACAGGATTGATGATGATTTCTCTAGATTCCACAATTTTTCTCTCTAGTTCATCACTGCAACGGAAGTTGTTAGTAGATTTTTCCCAGCAGACTTGGTGACTTTGGTTTTCATCATTAGGATCAGCCGAGAAAAGGATATGACTTGATAATGCACTGGCTCGCTGTCTCTTGTAAGTAATGTCCCTCATGTGTTTTTCCATACACAATTCAACAGATTTGTCTGTCTGTCCAAAATAAGGAATATCACAATCACACAATATTTTATATACACCAGAGTATACGAGTTGATGATGACAAGGTTTTGGGTGGCTTATTAAGTCCATTATCAAGTCATATCCTTTTCTCGGCTAATCCTAATGATGAAAACCAAAGTCACAAAGTCTGCTGGGAAAAATCTACTAACATCTTCCATTGCAATGATGAACTAGAGAGAAAAATCTGGAATCTAGAGAAATCATTTTCAATCCTGTTCATCTAAATAATAACTTGAGCTACAACCTCCCAGATAGTCATTCAGCTGCAATCATGTACTGGCATTCATGTGATGCTGCAAGCACACACTCTCTCAACAATGCAACAAACGAAAAAACAGCTTTAAATACAACTACAACGTTTTCATGCTAATTATGTATAGAGACTCTCTATGTTGTTCATAGTCTTTTAACCTTCAGTGTTTAGTGTTTTTTCTTTTTTCTTTCTTTTATAATGTCACCCGATGAAGGCTGTTACAAGCCGAAACTAGTCGTGTTTTTATATTAAAACCTTTTTACTTAAATCTCGGTTCTAGTCATTCAATTCTTTATAAAAATATGTATGTTAACCGAGTTAATGATCATTCTTTCATATATATATATACAGGGTGTTCGGGATAAATTTGACAGTTTCGTAAGGAAAAAGAAAATCTTCTTTGTATCTATTAAATTTAACGAATTGACAAAAAAACATTACAGGCAGAGTTAATTACAATACTATCAACAAGATTTACTCAAAATAACCACCATTAGCATCGATCACAGCTTCAATTCTGCTTCGGAACCTCGAACAAGCTGATGCTACAGTCTCCCTGGGAAGGGCCGCAAAAACTGTTTTAATTTTATCCATTAACTGGGCTTTTGTATTACTGGAAGTGCGATTGGTGTCTTTTTCAACTGCGCCCCATACAAAATAATCCATGGGGTTAAGGTCTGGGGAGTTTGGATGCCAAACATTTGGACTGGTGAAGTCGTAGAAATTTTCAGACAACCATTTTTGACTTTTCCCAGAGGTGTGGCAAGGGGCAGAATCCTGCTGCCATACATACGGCCTACCATTGGCTACCCTTGTTATCCAGGGCTTGACTACAGTTAGCAACTCCACGAACAAAGCCCGAATTCCAATGCCAGGGTTCTTCAACACCTGTTCCTGCAGATTTGCGAGGAATTCTGCTGTACGAACGCAATCAGATCGTCTGCTAGGGATCTTTCTTCTTGCTACATCCTCGTAGTCACCATTGCAAGTCTCTAGTTCATGCCTGATTGTTTTTACTGTATTCAGGGAGCATTGGGCAGCAGTCGTAATATCCTTATTTTGATGGCGGGCACGAATCATCATGATACAAGTTATTCTCTTCCATGATTCAGGTGGGTTCCAGCTATCCATCCTTTCTGACATCTTGTATATGAATGAAGAAGGGTCCAAACTTTTAAATGAAGAGAAGTGTGTGTTAATACATGTAACTTACGGAAAAATATAATTAATTATAAATATGTCAAATTTATCCCGAACACCCTGTATATATATATATATATATATAAATAAATGTATATATCAGTGGTAATCAGATGAACACGTGTGTGTGTGTGTATACACACACACACACACACATACAATTGGAAACGGAATTCACGTCGGCTTGAAATGGATGCAGGCTGTAACGTTTTTGTGTAACTTTTTTTGTAACGTTTTTATGTAACATATTTGTATAATGCTTTTGTCAAGTTATTTGAAACATTTTGAAACTCAGGGACTACCCTGAGTGTTGAGTTTTCAAAATTCGAGTCATCGGAATTCAAGCAGAACCGGGCTACCAGTCTGGGACACAGGGGGTTGGGAGCCAGAACCCCCATTTGGAGACTTGACACTCAGGGGCTACCCTGAGTGACGACTTTTCAAAATTCGAGTCATCAGAATTCAAGGAGAACTGGCCTACCAATCCGGAACACGAACTGGTAGGCCGGTAGGCATCAGGGGGTGGAGCCCCCTAGTATATATATATATATATATATATATATATACACACACACACACAAGTATTCTTCTGATTACCACTGATTCATCGGTGGTTTTTAATGACCCTGGGACAAAGCAACAGTCATCACAATGGACGTTGCCAATTTCACTGCAAAAAGCTAAAAAAAGTGCATCAAGTTCACATCAGTGTCAAGCCAATGTTGATCAGTTTTTTTGTTGTTGTTTTCACATCACAGCACAAGGAATTCTGGTCAATCTATCAGTGGCAAGATTGACTGTAAAGTTTTGAAGTGGCTAAGGGAGCATTCTGTGCAAATGCCCAGAAAAGTGGAAGAAGAACAAATGGAATTCTCAACAATAACAATGCATCCGCTTGCTCACATATCACTTGTTGTTCGACAGTTCCTGGTTTCCAAAAAAACATCGACAGCCCATCTTCCCTATTCACTTAACCTTGCCTCTGCGACTTTTTCTGTTCTCCAATGAAATTCTAACTGAAAGGGCATCATTTTAACATTTGAGGATATCCAAGCAAAATTGCAGGATGTGCACGACACACTTGAGGACTTTCAGGGATGCATGGAATCAGGGAAAAAAACTACATGCTCAAGGGGATTACTTTAAAGGAGATAGTGGAAACTAAGAGTGAGAGTAAATAATTTTATATATATATATACACACACATATATATAAACCGGTCTGGGTAGTGGCCCCTTGCCTTTAATGCTATGCATTAAAGGCAAGGGGCCACTATTATCATACATCTCCTCAAGGAGATGGGCTTTGCATTAAGGGTAAATATTAAGAATAATGATCAGAGTTTATTCCACCTTTACCACGAGTTGCCTAGACTTTCACTACCTTGTGGGTCAGTTAGACTCATACTACATGCAGGTGCAAACTTGACTTATTTGTCTGTTTGCTTACTTGGGAAATGGAGTAAAACCAGGTTTAAAAATAGCTTGGTATCTTTAACATATATATATGTTAAAGATGCCAAGCTATTTTAAACCTGCTTTTATATATATATATATAGAAAGTTTTTTAACTTGGGTATACTATGTCAAAGATACCAAGCAATTTTATAAGCTAGGTTTTAATTCTTTTATCCCAAATAAGTCAAGATTGCGCCTGTAAATAGTGCAAGTCTGAGGCAACTCATGGCAAAGGTGGAGTAAGATCCAATCACTTTCCTTAGTATTTTACCTTAATGCAAAGCACATCCCCTTGCGGAGATGTATGATGCTATGCATTAAAGGCAAGGGTCACTACCCAGACCGGTTTTGACCTTTATTGAGGGAGCCAGAGACCATAAAAAAACCAGTCTGGGTAGTGGCCCTTGCCTTTAATGCATAGCATCATACATCTCCGCAAGGGGATGTGCTTTGCATTAGGGGAAAATACTAAGGAAAGTGATCAGAGCTTACTCCACTTTACCACGAGTTGCCTCAGACTTACACTGCGTGCAGGCACAAACTTGACTTACTTCTCTGTTTGCTTACTTGGGAAAAAAAAGGATTAAAACTGAGCTTATAAAATTGCTTGGTATATATATTTATATATACTTTGTTTAGAGGATAAATCTTTTATATATGTAAAGGAAAACTTACTTGAGTGTTCTGCTATACTAAATGATATGCTGCTATCTCTAATATTTGGCTGATATGGTTCTGAACTGTCACTTCTATTTGGACAATTTCTATTCTTGCCAAAAACTGTATTATCGTTTCTGCAAATAGCTCTCTTTGGCAATGGAGGTGGCTTGGTATCATCTGCATTACATGCCATACTAATATATTTTTCTTTTTTGGGCTTTATAAATGTAACAGTTGATGGGGCTTTAATTTTGTAACCTTTGTTTTGAATGTGAGTTCTTCTTCTCCTCACTGGACTATTATGAGGGCTTTTATTAAGACCAGTTCTTGAACACTGAACATAGAAAGTTGATGTTCTTTTTTGATGTGGTAATACTTTATATACAGGATTGCTAGCACATGTGTTTGGTAACACTGATTTCATAAAAGTTTTCTTTTTGGCATAGTTATGTGATATATCTAATAAATGATTATCAAGTTCCTGTGTTTCAAAGAGATTGTCTGGAGCAGCTGAACAGCTTATTCTAATATCATTATCTTGAAAAGCAGAAATTGTATGCCTGTCAAAATTAAAGGCAGGTTTGTTTAGTGCTAGTTTGTCATCAGGGCATCTGCATCTTATTTTTTCATTTCCAGAATTAGAACAAGTTGATTCTGAGTCAGAAGAATTGCTTGTTTCATCCACAGTCTCATATAAGTGCTCTGACAGTATGGAAGTTAGAGATCCACATTTGTCCTTATTTGTCTGTAAACAAGAAAAATTTCAGATCAAGATCAAATGTAAATATTATCCAATGAGGGGTACTGCTAGCTATTTTTACCATACTTATCATATAGTCACCATTTAGTAGATCAAATATGTAACTTAGTTTCAATTTATAGACCCTAAAGCAAATTGATAGCATGCATGAACTAAATTATTATCTGTATTTAAAAATGATACAAAGTCTATGAAATCCAGATCTTTGTAAAGAAATGCAAATTACAGAAAAGTTTAGAAATTCTATAATCAACTTATAATAATATTATAACATTATTATAATTTGATTAATATTATGCTTATTTCAGATTACTCCTGAAACAGTTTAGAAACCTATATTACGAATAATAATGCCAGTTATTAATAGTAGACTCAATGATGTTATTATTGCATTCAGTTCACATATTTTTCGTAGAAATACTGTATATACCTTGACAGTATTTCTATGAAAAATGTACAAAAGTAACAGTAAATCATCTCTTACTCGATATTTTTTTATATCAACCTTACATAGGAGAGGTTTCAAAACCTATAACACCACAGTGCTCTGTGTGGGCCAGTAATTAAGAAGAAAGAATGAACTGTAGTATGTTTCTTGAACAGCAAGAGGTTGTAGTCCTTAGAAGAAAAGAATGAAGAAATGGAATGAAAGAGGAGGAAGATAAGTCTGTTGGTACTGTATTTTAATTGATGTTGCTTTGAAGCTGAATTGTATATAGATGTTGATTAGCAGCTGTTTGGAAGAATGATGGTGAACAGTTCAGCAAAGCAACATCAATTAAAATACCTACAGAAAAGACATAAGAGAGAAATGGAGAATTGATGGAAAAGTGATTGGCCTATAAGAGAGAGAGAGAGAGAGAGAGATGGGAGGAGTGAATCATCTGTTAACAGGATTGTCTTTTTATGGATAAGCATTCAACATTTTTATTTTAAGAAGATTTTCAGTGCACCATCCCAAATGTGAGAACAGTGTTCATCACAAATTGTTCTTAGATTAGGCAGATTTCAGATTTATATAGTATTAGCAGTTGTAAGTGAGAAGTACATAGTAACTGAGCAGAAAAATACCAAGTTTTTTGGAGACAGAAGCAGCTATAGATTGATGTGATGTGTTGGAAGGATAATAAGGATTGTAGATTGTAGTTGTGTTACATCAGTGCTAACCCAAATACTTAATATTCCTTCCAGCTTGATCAGGAATTAGCAAAAGTGAGTAAGAGTGAGTTGTAGATAATGTAAATCCAAAAAACCTCACTGTCTGGGTATTTGGATTACAGCAAATTATGCTTCAGAGATAAATAATCAAAAAGGTCAGAGTAGTTATTAGAATGTGGAGATCAATAAAAACAGCAAATTAATGCAACTGTGGCAAGAATTTCAGCCAGAGATCATAAAGAGAAGATTCTGGGGTTGGCATTCTCTGATATGGGATATCAAGTCTAACAAATGGTGATGTGCATTACTATATGATTTTATTCAAGAAACTGACAAATGAATAAGGCACTGTGAGCAGATGCATTGTCATGACATCTTTTATCACAGGATTCCATTACAGTTAGCCTATAGTAATAATCATTAATATTCAACCTCCATGGAACCAAAGGACTCACTGCGAGTGGTCTATGCTCTCTCATGCCAAAAGATCATCAAACTGTGCCCTGAACCCATTTACAGTTTCCACACTCACCATACTTTCAGGCAATGCTTTCCACTCACCAATCACTCTCAATGCAAAGAACTGCTTTTCACTCCTCTGTTCACACCCTCCTTATACAGCTTCCATGGATGGCCTATTCTATCCTTGCCTCCCTCTACTCTATGAAATATCTTCTCTGCATTAATCTGGTAACAACCTCTCACCAACTTATATGTCATGATCACATTCTCCTTCTCTTGTTCTATTCATAAGGCTGTGTAAGTTGCATTCCGTCAATCTCTCCTCATATTTGACATTCCATAGGCCTGACACTAACTTAGTAAACCTTCTCTGGATCTTCTCCAATACAGCCCTGTAAACTAGGTGACCAAATCTGTGCATAGTAGTTCATATGTCGCCTGATCAAAGCCTTATATAAAAGAACCATAACCTTCACCATTTGTCAATGTTTTCCTCGTTATTGCCATAATCTGTTGGGATTTTCTTAAAATTTTAGCAGTGTGACTCCTAAACTTCAAGTCTCCATCCACCATCACTCCCAAATCTCTCATTTCCATCACATCCTTCAAACTTTCTCCTTTAATTGTATACTCTGCATCCCAATCTTGCCTACCAAATTTCATGACCTTGCACCTGACAACATTTTACAAGATTTGCCTACTCACACAGTCTATTCAGATCCTCCTGAAAGGCCTCGACATAATCATAATTATTATTATTATTATTAATCATCAGAATCTAACTTGTTTCTGTTACTTGTATTCTCATGTTCTGTGTTCTCTTTCGATGCCAATATTATACTGTGAAATATAAAATATTTCAGACTAAAATAATATTTAAAAATGTGTTTTTGAACAATGTGTAAGCCTGTTAGATTACTTTTTTCTTTTTCTTTATGCATCTGAACAGATATTTGATGAATTCAAATTTGGTATATTTAATAAATATGTCAAACTACCTTAATTTTAGTTTAAATTGGACCATTTTAGTCAAGTTAGGCAGAATCAAAAGATACAAAAATGTTAAGTTAAAAATTACAATAAATAAACTGAGCAGATGTATATATGCTAGAGATCTCTGAATTCAATTACTGTCTTAATAAATACATTAGCATACAAGAATCTTCCTACACCATTTGTCAATTATCAATTAAAATGAAGACCAAATTGATAGCTCAGTCAACACTGTGGGAGTAGCGGTATTAGAAAATGGTGAACAGGGAAATGAGAAGCAGAATCTTTGGTATGGTATGAAAAAGAAAAAAGGGATGGTGCATGGAATTGCATTACCTGAGAATGTGGTGAATGTGAAGGCAGTGAATAGTGACTTAAAAGAACAGATATCCTGAGATTATAACAATAAGAACAATAATGGTGGATAATTTTCTCTTATGTTTGAAACACATTTTTTATGTCTCTCAAATCATTTTCATATCTGCTGATAGAACTATACACATATCTGTTTCTTCTCATGAAAAGTAAATTGAATGACTCTCTCAACACACTGGTACCTCTCTGTGATAAAATAGATGAGAGTGGCTGACTGAGATAGGAATCAGAAAGCGATATATGGAGGTGTGGAATCTAAGAGATGAAGAGAGATAAGTAAAGCACCAAGCTCTGTATACTTGGGACATTCATGTTTAACTAACATATTAATGATAATGGGAATGATGGCAACTGGTCTTTGGAATGCAGGATGTGAATAATTGAGGGAATTAATTTGCAAAGCCTCGTGAATAATAGGAGAAGAGAAGCTATGACTGAGACATTTAAGTTGGTAAGGGGTTGTTACCGAGTTAATTATTATTATTATTATTTCTTGACCTTCATAGAGTCACAAGACTCATCATGGGAGCTGCTGTCAAATGGCTTTGCAAAATCCAAAAAAATGACAGCATCCACTGTTTGTGTTACTCGATTGTAAAAGGTTACAAAAGATTACTAAAACAAGAGTGATTCTTAAAAAATCCATGCTGGTCTTCATAAATAATATTGCCCTCATCAACCCAATTCTGTATATGAGTTCTTACTGATTTCTCCAAAATCTTAACAACTATACAGGAAATACAGACAGGTCTATAATTTGACACCTCCATACCCTCCTCCCACTATACAGGAACTTGTCCAGTTGTAAGACTTTCATTAAACAGCTAAGTTAATAGCACAGTCACTTCGACAGCATATTTCCTTAAAACACATGGCAAAATTCCATCTAGTCCCTCTGCCTTACTGACATTTAACATACTCAGTATTTGAAATGCATCCTCTTCATTCACTTCTAACACTTCACCACTCCTTATCCCTCTAGGAATAAAGGGGTCACTCTAATAATGTGATCATTGCAGAGGATAAACAAGATGATATCTGACCTACAGAATTGTGCATTTGAGGGCAGATTGAAGAAATATGGCCTTCAATATGGAACAATTTTTTATAGAATGAGAGAGAGAGAGAGAGGGATAGAACAAGAAATCATTCCTAGAAACTGTATAATGAGGGTGTGAACAAGGGCCTAACGAATGGAGAGTAATTGGTGAGTTAAATGCATTACCTGAAAGTGTGGTGAATGCCGACATATTGAAAGTTTAAAGCACCATTAGTAAGCTTTGTGGGTAACAGTGTGTACATCCCACCATGGAGGTCATCATCATCATCAGATTCCTGACATATACTCTCAAGGGGTGTACAGGATATGATAGTACTACATGAAAAATTTACATCATTACTAACTTCCTATCTACAATTTTCCACCAAATCAGTCTGTTACTTGTCAAGACTCCAATATTATCATTATCAGGGCATATACAGGGTGTTCGGGATAAATTTGACATATTTATAATTAATTATATTTTTCCGTAAGTTACATGTATTAACACACACTTCTCTTCATTTAAAAGTTTGGACCCTTCTTCATTCATATACAAGATGTCAGAAAGGATGGATAGCTGGAACCCACCTGAATCATGGAAGAGAATAACTTGTATCATGATGATTCGTGCCCGCCATCAAAATAAGGATATTACGACTGCTGCCCAATGCTCCCTGAATACAGTAAAAACAATCAGGCATGAACCAGAGACTTGCAATGGTGACTACGAGGATGTAGCAAGAAGAAAGATCCCTAGCAGACGATCTGATTGCGTTCGTACAACAGAATTCCTCGCAAATCTGCAGGAACAGGTGTTGAAGAACCCTGGCATTGGAATTCGGGCTTTGTTCGTGGAGTTGCTAACTGTAGTCAAGCCGTGGATAACAAGGGTAGCCAATGGTAGGCCGTATGTATGGCAGCAGGATTCGGCCCCTTGCCACACCTCTGGGAAAAGTCAAAAATGGTTGTCTGAAAATTTCTACGACTTCACCAGTCCAAATGTTTGGCCTCCAAACTCCCCAGACCTTAACCCCATGGATTATTTTGTATGGGGCGCAGTTGAAAAAGACACCAATCGCACTTCCAGTAATACAAAAGCCCAGTTAATGGATAAAATTAAAACAGTTTTTGTGGCCCTTCCCAGGGAGACTGTAGCATCAGCTTGTTCGAGGTTCCGAAGCAGAATTGAAGCTGTGATCGATGCTAATGGTGGTTATTTTGAGTAAATCTTGTTGATAGTATTGTAATTAACTCTGCCTGTAATGTTTTTTTGTCAATTCATTAAATTTAATAGATACAAAGAAGATTTTCTTTTTCCTTACGAAACTGTCAAATTTATCCCGAACACCCTGTATTTCTATCATCTAAGGCACATTGTACTATATCAATCCACCTATATCTTGGTCTTCCTCTGGGTCGTTTTCCTGCCAACCTGGCAGAGAATACTTGTTTTGCTAATCTTTCCTTGCCCATTCTGTTTAAGTGACCATACCACATGAGATTAGCTCTGCTAACGCATTCCTGGATACCGACAATGTCAAGTTCTTACCTAATATCCTCGTTTTTAATATGATACTACCATTGATGCTATCTGTTCACGCCTCTAATCTTTCTCAGGAGTCTCATATCTGCAGTCTCTAGTCTTTGGTCAAGTGTTTTACTTCTGACCCAGCTCTTAGATCCATAAGCTAAAACTGTAATAAATTTAGTTTAATCCTTTATCCAAGTGTGTGCAAACAACGTTTGCGCCTGAAAGTATCTTCAGGACTGGGGTAAAGTGGTACAACACCAGGCGACTCCTTGCAAAGGTGGAGCAAGCTACCAACACTCCTATCTCAGTATCTCCCATAATGCAAAACACATCTCCTTGTGGATATGTATAATGTTATGCATTAAGGGAGGGGCCACAACCCAGATTGGTTTCGACCTTTATTGAAGTCTCTTCAGTGGGAGCCAGGCCCAAGTGGAGATACCAAGGCAGCAGCATTAGCAAGGTCATCTCCTCCTATAAGAGCAGCCAAACGGTGTGCCACCTTTTTATTAAATTACTCTGGATTTAGAGAAAGATGTTGAAAGTTTATTTTTCACTTGGTCAGACTATAATAAATTTAGTTTAATCCTTTATCCAAGTGTGTGCAAACAAAGTTTGCGCCTGAAAGTATCTTCAGGACTGGGGTAAAGTGGTACAACACCGGGCGACTCCATGCAAAGGTTGAGCAAGCTACCAACAATCCTATCTAAGTATCTCCCATAATGCAAAACACATCTCCTTGTGGATATGTATAATGTTATGTATTAAGGGAGGGGCCACTACCAACAGTGTTGGTAACTTGCTCCACCTTTGCAAGGAGTCGCACGGTGTTGTACCACTTTACCCCAGTCCTGAAGATACTTTCAGGCACAAACTTTGTTTGCACACACTTGGATAAAGGATTAAACTAAATTTATTATAGTCTGACCAAGTGAAAAATAAACTTTCAACATCTTTCTCTAAATCCAGAGTAATTTAATAAAAAGGTGGCACACTGTTTAGCAGCTCCTATAGGAGGAGATAACCTTGCTACTGTTTCTGCCTTAGTATCTCCACTTGGGCCTGGCTTCCACTGAAGAGACCTCAATAAAGGTCGAAACTAGTCTGGGTAGTGCCCCCCCTTTCTTAATGCATAACATTATACATATCCACAAGGAGATGTGTTTTGCATTATGGGAGATACTGAGATAGGAGTTTTGGTAGCTTGCTCCACCTTTGCAAGGAGTCACCTGGTGTTGTACCACTTTACTCCAGTCCTGAAGACATTTCCAGGGGCAAACTTTGTTTTGCACACACTTGGATAAAGGATTAAACTAAATTTATTATAGTCTGACCAAGTGAAAAATAAACTTTCAAGTTAAAACTGGTTCGAACACTGTCTTGTATACAGCTAATTTGGTGTTCCGACTAATTTCTCTCTTATTCCATATGAATTTATTCAATTCACTTCCCAACATACCAGCTTTGTTGATTCTGCTGTCTATTTCTATATTTAATTTACCATCTTCACTAAAAATCATGCATAAGTAGCTGAAATGTTTTACTTGTTGCACAGGTTCCCAATTCACAACACAGTTGACATTTTCAATGATTCTGCCTATTTTCATTGTCTTTGTCTTTTTATTGCTGACCTTCATGCCATATCTATTACAACAGTTATTCAATTTGGTTAGAGAATCTTGCAGACTTGTAGCAGATTTATTTAAAAGTATAACATCGTCCGCATAAAGCAAAGAGCTGACATTAATATCTCCAATTCTGATATCATGTTTAATACCACTTTCCTTCATAATCTGATCCATATAGATAATGAATAACAGAGGGGATAATGTACATCCTTGTCTCACACCAGATTTAACATTAAACCATCTTCGGGTACTTCTGTCAATTCTAACTGCTGACTTACAACTCAAATAAAGACTAAGTATTGCTTAATATAATGCCCCATTAACACCATATAACTGTAGCGTATTGAATAGCTTCTCTCTTGGCACCTTGTCATATGCCTTTTCCAGATCAACAAAACTTAAATACAGATCTTTGTTATATTCCCATGCTTTCAACTATTTGTCATAAAGCGAATATCTGATCCTGACAGCCTCTATTTGGCCTGAATCCAGCTTGTTCTTCACCAAGCTTTTCTTCCACAATTCTTCTCAACCGTTTCTCAAGTATACTTGCATAGATCTTGCCAGGAACACTCAGTAGGGAAATACCTCTGTAATTCTCACATTCAGTTTTATTTCCCTTTTTATATATGAGTACTATTAGAGCTCTACTCCAATCATCAGGAATTGTCCCTCTGTCAAGGCTTTCTGAACAATGCCGTGCAGCCACTGTAAGACTTTTATACCACCATACTTAGATCTCTGGTCGAATATCATCTACTCCTGCTGGCTTTCCACATTTCATGCCTTTGATGGCTTTTTCTACTTCAAGTATGGATATGTATTCCTGACTGTATGCCTGTTGAGTGTTTTTTTACCACTGTCCTATCACTGCTTGTTTCATTTAGCAAATTTTCAAAGTAATTACACCATACTTCAAGTATATCTTTTTTCTCCTGTTTTCATGTCACCTTTATCATCTCTAACTCCTTTTACAGCACTCTTTCCCCCATTTCTAAGCTTCTTCAACAACCTCCAGAATATCTTACCACTTCTTGATATTTAATTTCTATGTTCTTGCGAAAATCCTCCCATGACTTTTGTTTAGCTAGTTTTACACAGTGTTTCGCTTTCTTACATTTGTCTCTGTATTCTCTAAGAGCAAAAGCTGGCTTATTTGCCAGGAACTTTTGATATGCTTTCTTCTTTTCCTTCACTGCCTCTTTAACTTCCTATGTCCACTATAGAGTTCTGATATTTCTATCCTTGCAGACAACGTCACCACATGCCACTCTGGCTGAATCAATCAGGGTTTGCCCCAAGGCTTGCTACTGAATCTCCAAGGTTTGGTTTGTGTTCTCAAGCTCTTTCATTTTTTCTTGAATAATATTTGTGTATTTTAGTATACAGTTCATATCTGAGAGCTACTCAAGTTTTATTCACTTTAAAACTTTCTTACATGTTATTCTTTTCAATATGAAATTCAATTTTATCCTGCTCAAGACTAAATAGTGATCACTTCCAATTTCAAATCCTCTGTACACGCTGGTGTCCTGCACCAGAGAGAAAACATCACTATCGACAATAACATAGTCAACGAGACTTTTCTTATTCCTTGCCTCTTCTCTCCATGTGAATTTGTGCACATTTTTATGTTGGATCACGATGTTAGTAATAACCAGTCCATGTCCTGAGCAGAAATCCAACAGGTATTTGCCATTATTATTAGCTTTGCTCTTTTCTCCAAATTTTCCCAAAATATTTTTGTATGTCTCACAATCATTTCCTACTCTGCTATTTAGATCCCCAACAAGGACCAACTTTTCCTTTTTCATTGTGTCAGTTGCTTTCTCTAAAGCATTAAAAAATTCCTCTACTTCTACCTTAGAAGAACCTTCTGTGGAACCATTGGCACAAATAAGTCTCATTGTCCAATTCCCCATTCTCATATTTGCCCACACACTCTACTTGAGACTGCCTGCCATCCAAGAAGATTAGCCTCGTATTTTGTGTTGAATACTCTGGCTATTCCTTCTTTTCCTCGAATGTCATTGCCTGAATATAATATTTTGTATTTATTGCTCAGAAAGATTTCATCAGTTTTTGTCTTTTTTGTTTCAGTCACCCCTATTATGTCGATCTGGTACTTATCTAATTCCTCAGCTAGCTCCATTTCTTTGCCATTCAGGCTTCTTATGTTGATAGTACCGATCTTTAACTCTGGTGATGTTGAGTTGGGGTGTGTTTTCAGATTTGTTCCAGTAGCTGACTTTTCGCTGTTCGCCCTGGTTCCCTGGCGAAAACAACAGGGGCCTTGTTTAACTGGGCGACGCCCCAGCAGGCATTAAATTTTGTCATGTTGTACCATCATTTTCTATATTGGTTTAAGCCAATAAGAATACAATTTGGTCGGCTAAATCCCAAATCGCCAGCCCATCCTCGTTCGTTCAGTATCCAGGTAGATACCCAACAGGGTGCACCACAAGAAGGTGAGGATTGGACATTAGGTCAGAAGCCCTGGTCAGTTCTCCGCATTCCTTTAAAGGCTATGTGGAAGTCTCCTCTCAGTTATACAGCTTTGACCCTTATGCACCCCACCATGGAGGTCTAGTGTTAATAATAATAATAATGATAATAAGAGATATAGCCAATATAAAATCTCTGCAGGCTGATTTGAATGGAATTGATTCTAAGGGAAAATGATAATGAGTGTCAAATCAATTTTGTCAAGTATAATGCTAAGCTTTTGAACTGTGGACATTGTATACAGAGTATTATATGAGTGGGAGTTTGCTGCAAGTGGTCGATGTTGAAGAGAATGCCAACTTTTAGGAATAAGGGAGTTATTCTTCCACTTTACAGTGTCATATCTGGACTACTAAATTCGGATACAGTTGAAAAGATCTAGCAGAGGATAAAGAAGGTGATATCTGGCATACAGAATTATGCATTTGAGGGCAGATTGAAAAAATGCCCAAAATTTGAGAAACAGACAGCTGAGAGGAGTTGATAGAAACAAGTTTGGTAAAGGAATTTTATAGTATAGATAAGTGACATTTTTGAAGAACGCCTGGAAGCTAACTAAGGGTATGATTAGGAACCGTGTGTAGAGGCTTAAGTGTTGTGAGGACATCATGTTGGATGCTTAAAGGATTGTATACAGCACTCAGAAAGGATTAAAACAGAATTTAATACTTCCTATATTTCATCTCAGTCACTGAGACATCTTTAGGGATTACAAAAAAACTAATGTAACATATACACAAATACCACACAATACTAAGCCCAACCACATGGGTGACTCTCAAGTCCTATCTAGGTGGAGCACCCTCTAAGGGCGGTTGTAGGTGGCCTGGAATGTAAGGTGGGATCTCTGATGATAAGTGTTTCCCAAATCTTAGGAAGCTTAATGCAATCATATTTATTAAGATTTGATTGATTTCTGAGAGCTGCTGTTGATTCTAAAAATAGCCTCTCTTTTTTGAATTTGCTGTGGTGGAGCATGGTGGTTTTTTCCCATGAGATTCTGTGGGTGTGTCCAAGACATGGTCAGCCAGGCCTGACTGACCATAGTTGTGGTTGCAGATGTATGACTTGTGTTCCTCCAGGGGGATGGTTGCTGATCTGCCTCTGTCCAAAGTACGTGCTTGCAGGAACAGGGTACTTTATAAACTCCAGGCACTGAGAGAGGAGGGAGCAGATCTTTTGTAGAACAGATAAGGGTATCAAGCTTGCAGTGGGACTTAAATGCTGTGTGTAGGTTGTACCTTTTTAAAATCTTGGCTATTTTTTCCAATGTGCCATGGTTGTAGGATATGGTTATGGCATTTCTAAACTCTTTCCGAAGAGATAGACTCAGTCTCTCTCTCAATCCTTCTATCTGGCTAAGATATGTAGACGATGTGTTCTCTATTTGGCCTCATGGCCCAGATACATTAGACTCCTTCCTCAGTCACCTCAACAGCCTACATCCAAGAATCCAGTTTACGATGGAAAAGGAAAAGAACAATTGTTTACCCTTCTTAGACACCTTAGTTACACGCCTTCTTAATGGTACACTTTCCTTCACTTTATATAGAAAACCTATGCACACAGGCAGATACCTTCACAAACTCTTCCACCACCACCACCACCCTGCTCAACAATATGGCATTATTAAAATGCTAGCCAAGAGAGCCCACAATCTTTGTTCCCATGGAACCACCCTTACAACTGAGCTTGACCACATACATAACACTTTCCTCTCCAATGGCTACAGCGATCGCAGTATCAAAAAAATAATCAGTTCCTCCCCCATTCCCAGGTATTCTCTTCAGATAGAGTTTAGAAATGCCATCACCATACCTTACAACCATGGCACATTGGAAAAAATAGCCAAGATTTTAAAAAAGTACAACCTACACACAGCATTTAACCCCCACTGCAAACTTGCTACCCTTATCCGTTCTACAAAAGATCTGCTCCTTCCTCTCTCAGTGCCTGGAGTTTATAAAGTACCCTGTTCCTGCAAGCTGGCATACTTTGGACAGACAGACAGATCAGCAACCATCTGCCTGGAGGAACACAAATCATACATCTGCAACCACAACTATGGTCAGTCAGGCCTGGCTGACCATGTCTTGGACACAACTCAGAATCTCATGGAAAAAAACCACCATGCTCCACCACAGCAAATTCAAAATAGAGAGGCTATATTTAGAATTGACAGCAGCTCTCAGAAATCAACCAAATCTTAATAAATATGGTTGCATTAAGCTTCCTAAGATTTGGGAAACACTTATCATCAGAGATCCCACCTTACATTCCAGGCCACCTACAACCGCCATTAGAGGGCACTCCACCTAGATAGGACTTGAGAGGCACCCACGTGGTTGGGCTTAGTATCGTGTAGTATTTGTGTATATGTTACATTAGTTTTTTTGTAATCCCTGAAGATGTCTCAGTGACTGAGATGAAATATAGGAAGTATTAAATTCTGTTTTAATCCTTTCTGTGTGCTGTATACAATCCATTAAGCCTCCAACATTAGGAAGCATCAGATTCAGGTTCTTCTCATGATATGTAGTGAATATATGGAATGGATTACCATTGACTAGGTTTCCATCTCAATCTGATGAGTCAGACTCCCTGGAGGAGTCCAATTACAATAATGATAATAATAATGACTTTATGAAGCATGTGAATTTTACATATACAAAATTGCACATTACAATTATCCCATCTTCTCCTATCCTTAAGAGAGAATACATATAATTCCCATATTACCAAACAAATGACACTTTCACTGCTGCTCATATTTTCAACAGCTGAATGATAATTGGATTGGCTGAATCTTCTGAGTTTGCATCCTGTAGCTTTCTTCTTTAAAAGCTGTGTTCTATAATTAACAGGATAATAATATAGTGTATTAAATTTTCATATTAAGAAAAGCATTAACATCAGAACTAATAATAAATTCCATTAACTGTATAAAAGTAAAATTTTAAAATGAGTTACAGAGAACTTTTATTTCAATGTTTCTCAGCTATATCAGCTGAACTGATTATTTCATAAGAATGTTATGTTTTGTTACCGGAAAATAACTTTATATTCAAAATGATAAATGAGTCATTTAAATTCATGTTTATATTCATTTACATTCATATGATTTTCAAACATATGTATAATGTACTTAAGATTACTTTACCCTTGGATAATTAAGAATACTTATAAACAGGAAAGCAAAAATATATTTTGTTATCAGTATGAAATGACATTGTTTTGAAAACAGAAAAATAGAACTTACTGAGAATTAGTAATTCCTTCTAATGTCTCATTTTCAGAATCACAAATGTCAGTCCATTCAACACTCTCTGCTGTGGAAGCTATGAAGAAAAGGTAAAATTATTTATTTTCAAAAACAAAGCACAAATGCAGAATGAAAGGATAAAAAAAATGAGGAAGAATGAGTATAAAGCCAAAATTATCATGTTCTACTCTTTAAAAAAATGTATTTACAAGAATAGCCATGATTAACTCTAAAAAAACATGGAATGATTTTCATTTTCATAAAATTTATGATCCACTGTTTTTAGTGGAGAAATGTACAATGTCCAAAATCAGAATAAATCCTTTATAATTATAATTTTTAATTAACAATCCTCTTAGAATCAGAAGACTCACTTGGCTAAATCCCATTCAGCCAACAACTTGTATGTCATACTGCACTTTAAATTCATTCACTGTCTTCTTATTAAGAATTACCTCTGAAAATGCACTCATCACACTTCAAGTAATATACTACCTTAACCAATACACTTTTAAAAATTACTGTTGTAGCAGATCGAGAGGGGAAGGGGAGATAGAGGTAGTCACCCTTCCAAATCAAGCAAAAAAACAAGCAAGGATTATGAATGAGATGCTGCCTGAGATGTGTGAAGAAAAAGGAATTAATTTTGTGAATGTGTGAGATGAATTTGAGGGATAGATGGAGCTATATAAAAGAGATGGGCTACATTTAAATGAATTTAGTGTGAGTCAGCTGGAGAAACTGCTGCTGCAAAAGAGAGTGATAATTGAAGCGAATGGAAGATCTGAAGAAGCAAGAAGTGACATGGAAAAGCAGGTAAGTAGAATAGGAGAGCTTGTGAATATAGAGGCGAGTGGCATGAGTGAGAGAAGGAATATAAGACAAACAGGGAAATGTGGGTGATCAGGGTGCACAGGGAGATGTTGTTTGAGAAGAGTGGGTAATGGATACAAGAGTGGATGTACATACAGCAAAGGATTGGGATGACCAGAGACATAGGGAAAACAAACAGGTCGGAAGAGAGGTGTAAGATCAGTAATGATAGATCAGCAGTCAAAGGGGATATAGAGGAGTCACATCTGAGGAGCGTTGAAGCGAGGATAATTGAAGCGAATGGAAGATCTGAAGAAGCAAGAAGTGACATGGAAAAGCAGGTAAGTAGAATAGGAGAGCTTGTGAATATAGAGGCGAGTGGCATGAGTGAGAGAAGGAATATAAGACAAACAGGGAAATGTGGGTGATCAGGGTGCACAGGGAGATGTTGTTTGAGAAGAGTGGGTAATGGATACAAGAGTGGATGTACATACAGCAAAGGATTGGGATGACCAGAGACATAGGGAAAACAAACAGGTCTGAAGAGAGGTGTAAGATCAGTAATGATAGATCAGCAGTCAAAGGGGATATAGAGGAGTCACATCTGAGGAGTGGGGTTGGGGATGCTTACTATAGACCAGAAATAAGCTAGTATGTATGTTTAGAAATGCCAGAATTATTTGAAATAAAGGAAACGAAATGGTAGTATTAAGAGAGTATATTCAGCCAAAAACTGTTGGAATGAGCAAGACATGGTTAGATGAGGATGACATTCAGACAGGAATACAGATGGATGGATATCATGTTTTTTGTGAGGATAGGCAAGATAAGAAGGGGGGGGGGAAGGGATGGTAGCAGAGGAGTTATCTCCAACTAAGGTGGAGATGAAAGGAGTAGGGGTGGCTCGTGCATAGGCACTACGGAACTGCAGCATTCCCAATTTTTCTAGATATATAAATATATATATATTAATTTATTTATATTTGCTTGTAATATTTAATTTTACCATCAACAATACTATACAATTCTCTTATTTTGTATAAAAAATAATAAAAATCCATCTTGTAGCACTTAGGAGGGCGAAGGACACTAGCAGCACTGTGTTTACCAGAGGGCCTACCCTACCCACCTACCTGCACAAGCATATGCACCTGATAGTGAGATGCGAACTATTAGCGTAATGCAGCACTGTCTGTCACGCGCTTCCACTGTTGTTTATATGCAGTTTGTGCCAGTAGTAGAGTGTTCGTAGTGCTTATCATGTTTACTCCGTCTTGAAATATTTGGACAAATTAAAGGATTTAATTGTAATGTCCAAAAATTGTAAATCCATTCCTTTAATTACAATTAAAGGAATGGATTTTATTTTTAAGTAATTTTGAATTATACTAAACTGTATAATTTTATTGATAATAAACAATATTTTTTCATGAAACAAAACAAGAAGAATATATTTTATTTTTAAGTATTGAATTATACCAAATTGTATAATTTTATCGATAATAAACAATATTTTTTCATGTTTAATTTTTTTTAAATTTTTACCATAATTTTGATATTTATGCAAACACGTATACACTGTACTTACAGTGTGTATGTATATTTCAAAAGTTGCAGACCCCCCCACGATTTCAAGCCACGAGCCGCCACTGGAAAGGAGCAAATAGGGGCAGTGATTTTAAAACAGTGTGGTGTGAGATTGAGGTGAACAGAATGAAATATGTATTTGGATGTTGCTATAGACCTGGTAATGTGGAGGACAGTGAGAAGAAAATGTATAGGCAGCAAATCAGTCTAGCTACTAAAGAAAGGGAGATTTTAATTATGGTAATATAGACTGGAATGAAAAGACAGCATCTGGGAGCAAAGAAAATTAATTTCTTGAATTTTTGAGGGATATCTACCTTAGGCAGTACATAACAGAAGGTACACACAGACTAAGGGTCTTGGATTTGATTATCTCATCAGAGGATGTTATTGTAAATGAGGTACTGAATCTCCCTCCAATTAGTGAGAGTGACAATGAAGTGATGACTAGCATGAGTCAGCTGGAGAAACTGTTACTGCAAAAGAGAGTGATGACAGAAGTTAATGGAAGACCTGTGATGAATGAAATCCTCATATGACTGGCAGCCAGTCATATGAGGACTTCTGTGAGAAAGAAATATATGTGGAAATATAAGGGTGGTAACAAGCTCAAGAGATAGCTTGAAGCTGTATCATGTAATGAAGAATTGGAAGGAAAGAAGATCAATGCTGTTTGAGACCTGTTCAGGAGCTGGCAGTGGCAATATCTGAATGCATTCCAAAGATCAAGAGGTTGAATAAAGTGGGTGTGAAATGGATGAATGCAGAGGTGAAGCATGCAATTTGGAAGAAGAAGACATTATGGAGGCAGCATATGATGAGCAGTGGTAATAGTCATTTGCACAAGGAGTGTAAAGAGCATGCAAGAGAGAGAGAGAGAGAGGGGTAACTCATGGTAAGGGTAGAAAAACTGTAGTATGAGCAGCAGTGAGCTAATGAGGTCAAAAGGAATCTACATTTGTCTGGAGTTGTGGTAAAAGCATTAGAGAGGCTAGTGAGAACCAGTAGAAGAAAGAATAATTATGGAAGGTCATGAATAATTATATCCACTGAGGAGGATATAGGAGAAATGCTAAATGAGCAGTTCATAAAGGTATTTCATCCTCATGAAAGTAACATCACACAGAACTTGAGAGCAGTGGGAAAGGAGGAGGAGGAGCCACATGAGGAATTGAGTAAACTGTTTCATCAAGTCCTGTCAATAAAGCCATAGGACTTGATGGTATATCACCACATATCTTGAGGGAATGCTCCAGAGAGATAACAACTTTAGCATATATCTTTACCTTGAGTCTTAGATTTGCCAAGTTCCAAAGGAGTGAAAAGATGGCAAAATTGTTCTGCTTCATAAAGGGAGTGAAAAGAATAAGTTTTTGAATTACAGACCGATCCATTTGTCTGGAGTTGTGTAAAGGGGTTAGAGAGGCTAGTGAGAACCAGGATTCAGAATTGGGTTGATACAGCAATATTTTCTTTGATGGATAGTATGAGTTTGCTAAAGGAAAGTCAAGTTTTAGCAATCTACTTACTTACTATAACAAGGTGACAGGTGCATTGGATAAAGGTGAAGCATACACAGTGGAATATTCAGATTTTGCTAAAGCCTTTGACAGATTGCCACATGACAAACTAGTAATTAAACTGAAACAGATGGGGTTGAATAGCAGATTAATGCATTGGATTAGAGATTGACTGATCAGCAAGTTGTGGGGATCAATATCCCAGAGGAGGAAGGTCACCAGTGATGTACCTAAGGGGTCTGTTTTGGGTCCATTGCTGTTTAATTTGTATGTAAATGATATTGGGAAAGGCTTAAATGGTGATATGCAGTTGTTGGATGATGCAAAGTTGGGAAGAATATGAGGAATACAATGGATGTTGTAGCCTTGCAAGGGGATCTGAATAAACTTTCTAAATAAGTAAATGAATGAGCTACTAGTTCAATGTGGCAGTGTATTATTATTATTATTATTATTATTATTCAGGCCTCCAAGGAGTCAAAAGACTCATCGAGGGAGATCCTTCCTAAGACATAAAGTCTGTCAAGACTCATCGAGGGGAGATCCCCCCCCCCCGAGAAACACAAAGTCTATCATACCACTCTTTAAACTCACTGACCGTTCTCGCTCCCACCACTCCATCAGGCAATGCATTCCACGGCTCAACCACCCTCCACACAAAGAAACCACTCCTTACCCTCTTGCTCACAGTTTCCTTTCATAACGTCCAGGGATGGCCTCTTGTCATCACTCCTTCCCGCTGTTCAACCAAGTGAAAGAACTCCCCAGTGTCAACCCTGTAACCACCTCTCAACAGTTTAAAAGTCTCAATCATATCACCTGTCCTTCTTCTATCCACCAAACTTTGCAGTCCACATTCTCTCAGCCGATCCTCATAACTATCCTTGTACAGTCTGAAACCATCTTTGTCATCTGTCTTTGTATCCTTTCCACAGTTAATTTATCCCCTTCAAATCCTCGGGACCAAATCTGAGAACAATAGTCCAAGTGTGGTCTGATCAGAGACTTATACAACGGAATGATAACCCTCTTATCTCTGCAGGTCGGTGTCCTTCTCATAATAGCAGCAATCCTCTGTGTTACCTTCACCACCTTTGCAATATGTCCCCTAAATTTCAGGTTTCTATCAATCATCAACCCCAGATCTCTTGTCTTCCCTACTTCCTCCAGTATAACTCATCCCATAGAGTATGCAGCATCCCATCGATGTTTCCCAAACCTCAAGACCTTACATTTTGCTGCATTAAACTGACACCCCCATTCATTTGCCCATCTATCTAGCTTATTTAAATCCTCTTGCAGGGCTACGACATCTGCACTATTACTAATAATCCTTCCCAGCTTCGCATCATCCGCAAACAACTGAATATCCCCCTGCAATCCACTGGCTATGTCATTGATATAAAGGTTAAACAATATAGGTCCTAGTACTGAGCCCTGTGGGACCCCACTTGTAACCCTCTGCCTCCTGGAAACTGCTCCACCATACACAACTCTCTGATACCTATCAGACAGTCAATCCTGAATCCAGTTGACCAATCTGACATCCAGACCCATGTGCTGCAACTTAAATATCAGCTTATCATGTGGCACCCTGTCAAATGCCTTTGCCAAGTCTAAGAAAATTGCAGTATATGCCTTTCCCTCATCTAATGTTCTTGTAACTTTATTATAAAAGGCTAGCATATTGCTAAAACAAGAGCGTCCTTTCACAAATCCATGTTGACTCTCACAGATAACATTACCCTCATCTGCCAAATGCTGTATACGGTCCCTCACTACTTTCTCCAAGATCTTAACTACTGATGACACACAGACTGGCCTATAATTAGACACTTCCAGTCTGTTACCACCCTTATGCAATGGCACTATCTTACCTTCCTTCCATTCCCTGGGCACCTTTGCCAAAGCCAGACTTTCACTGAAAAGCCACGTTAAAGGCACTGTCAATTCCCTAGCACATTCTCTCAAAACTCGTGGTGAAATACCATCCAGTCCCACAGCTTTACTGACATCCAGAGTACTCAGTATCTGAAACACACTCTCCTCCTGTACCTCCAGACCTCGAACCAGTCCTATCCCTCTAGCATTAAAACTGCCTCCTCTAGGATGAAATACTCCAATAAAGTGTTCATTGAACAATTCTAATATGTCCTCTGCATCAGTCGCTCTATTCCCATTTTTATCCCACAATATCATTCTTCCACAGTCATTTCTCCTCCTACTGGCCACATAGCTAAAAAATTCCCTAGGATTTTCTTTGGATCTTAGGGCCAATCTCCTCTCATATTCCAGTTTCGCTTTCCTTACCACACTAGTCACTCTTCTGGCCTGTGTCTTATATTCCTCATGCATCTCTTCACCTGTCTCCTTATATCTCTTCCATAGCCTCTTTTTCGCATGCAATTCCTGTTTAATATTGTTTGTCATCCACTTTACTCCAAATTGCGTCCTCTTCTTCACTCGTGGTATACAACTTACCATTGCTGATAACAAATATTCTTTCACAATTTCCCACGCACTAGTGATATCCCAGCCTTCCAATTCCTCCCTCCATGAAACTTCCCGAAGTTGACGTCTAAGACTATTATAATCACCTGCCTTATAATTCCACATAAGTTCCTGTCTCTTTGATACTCCTGCATGTCTATTCATTTTCCAAGTCAACACCATATGGTCACTCTCTCCAACTGGTGGGAGAGATGTCAACTCAGTTATTATCAACTCTTCTGATGCTCTAACCAAATCCAAAACTTTTGAACCTCTTGTTCCCTCTGTTACATGTTGCCTAAGACATTTGTCCCTCAAGAATTCTAGAAATTCCATTCCCCTATTGCTACATGCATCTTCCTCTCTCCAATTTATACTACTGAAGTTAAAATCTCCCATAACAATCATTCTTCTTGCACTTGCCAAACTTAGCTGTCTAAACATCTCCTGGTCCCCATCCTCTGTGCTCCTGGGTGCAACACCCCACTAAATATCCTGTCTTGCCTACCTATACCTCACACCATATGCTCTCAAAATCATTTGTCTCACTTCCTTCCAAATTCTCCACTCTTAGAGGACATAGGTCATCACTTATCATAAGCAGTATCCCACCACCAGGCTTTCCCCTCCTATCCTGACGAAAAATGCTATACCCAGCGACTTCTATTCCTGTTGTTATATCCTCTTCTGTCAACCACGTCTCAGTGATCGCAATAATTTTTGACCAGGCTGATGCTATCTGCGCCACCAATTCCTCTCCCTCATTTCGGATACTCCTGGCATTAGTATAAAGCATATAAATGCCATTGTTTCTATACCCAGCATTATCTCTTCTAGACTCCACTGGGCTCAGTGTTACCTGACATTGTCTCCCTTCTCCCAAGTATCCATTTCCACAAGAGGCCACCCCTGTTATCATCCTCCCTGGGACACACTGACTCATTCAGAACAGCAATCTCTCCAGATGCCTACATCCTTCCTCATTCAAATGTAAACGGTCTCTCGCATACAATTCCTCTCTTTCCTCAAACACACTCCAAGCATCCACATATACCAGTCCTCTCTTGTCACACATTCTCACTATTATGCCATTCAATATCACCGCTCTTCTGCTCAGCTCATCATTATCATACCTAGGCAACACGCACACTATTTTTCCTCTCTCTGTCTTCTTCCGTACAGTCTCAAGCAAAAATCTCATATCTCTCGCTGCCCGACTTACATTACCAATCAAGTCATTTGTTCCTACCATCACAATCATCTCATCCACCCTTTCACCTCTCTTAATTGCCATAGCCACCCTTTCTATTGTTCCTCCTGGCAAACACTCCTCACGCATCCTATCTTGAACACCACAGATCACTGAGTCGCCATACAATATACCTCTTACCATTCCCTCGCTCCTATTGTTTCCAGTCTCTCCTCTTCTTTCATTCCCATACCTCTCTCTTCTACTGTTTCCATTGTCTTCTCTTCTAGCACTCCCATACATCTCTCTCATTCCCTCTCTCCTACTGTTTCCATTTTCTCCACTTCTAGCACTTCCATATCCCTCTCTCATTCTGTCTCTCCTACTACTGTCTCCATCCTCTCGTCTTGTAGCATTCCCATACCTCTCTCTCATTCCATCTCTCCTACCGTTTCCATTCTCTCCTCTTCTAGCACTTCCATATCTCTCTCTCTCATTCCGTCTCTCCTACTGTTTCCATCCTCTCGTCTGCTAGCATTCCCATACCTCTCTCTCATTCCCTCTCTTCTACTGTTTCCATTCTCTCCTCTTCTAGCACCCCCATACCTCTCACTCATACTCCCTAAATTCTCTCTCTCTCCTACTCTTATTCGCCTTGCATTTATCTCTTCCATTCTAATCTTATCTTTCATACTTCTGCTCTCATTCACAAGACATTCCACCTCCTCTTTCAACTCATCTATCTCCCTCTGCAGGTCAGTCACTCTTAATCTAAATCTAAATTCACTCTCCCACACAAAACCATCTCCTAAACTTTCACAGTCACTCACACCTTCCACACTATCAACTATTATTTTCTCATTCTCTCCTATTATTATTTTTTATTATTATTATTGTTCCGGGAAACTCCAAGGAGTCGACAGACTCATCGAGGGAGGCCCTAACATCATGTCAAGAACAACTATTCAATATTCACACAGTATCTATCATACCTTGCCTTGAACTCATTCACGGTCGTAGCACCCACAACAGACTCTGGAAGCTTATTCCACTCATTTACCACTCTCCAAGTAAAGAACCTAGCTCTAACACCCTTGTCAACCACGCTCTTGCCCAGCTTCCATGCATGGCCCCTAGTCCTCCCACCACCAGTCATATTATCAAAAATATCTTCTGGATCAATCTTATAAAAACCCTTCAGTTATTTGAATGTCTCAATCATATCACCCCTCCTTCGCCTATCGTCCAATTTCTGCAACCCACAAATCTTCAACCTATTCTCATAAGGTTCATTCCACAGACCTGCTATCATCTTGGTCACTCGTCTCTGGACCCTCTCCACTTCCTCCCCATCACAAAGAAACCCTGGTGCCCATAGCTGGGCACAGAAGTCCAGATGGGGTCTTATCAAGGTTCGATACAGAGGAACAACTTGTTCGTCTCTGCATGTTAAAGTATTTTTCAGAAGCCAAGTGATTTGGTGAGCTGTTTTAGTTACTTTTGCAATGTGCCCCCTAAACTTCAACTCCCTATCCACCAACACTCCCAAATCCCTGGCCTCATCAATCTCCTGGAGTATGATTCCACCAATGCGATATACTGCTGCTATTCTTTTCACCCCAAAGTGCATAACCTTACACTTTGCCACATTAAATTCACATCCATTTTTCCTAGCCCAGTCCTCCAAACTATCCAAATCATCCTGTAAAATTTTGACATCTTGTGCACTCACAATTGCTCTACCCAACTTTGCATCATCAGCAAACAAGTGAACACTTCCTCTCAGATCCTTTCCAACATCATTGATGAACAAATTGAAAAGCAGTGGTCCAAGAACAGAGCCCTGTGGCACTCCACTAGTCACAAGTCGTCTTTTAGACTCCACTCCTGAATAAACCACTCTTTGATATCTCTCCTTCAACCACCCTCTTATCCATCTCACCAACCCTATATCTATACCCATCTGCTCCAATTTACTGATTAGGGTTCCATGTGGTATCCTATCAAAGGCCTTGGCAAGGTCCAGTAGTATCACTGTAAACCCATTACCCTTATCCAGTTCAGCCGTCACTGTGTTATAAAACGTGAGCAAGTTACAGAGGCATGATCTACCTTTCACAAAACCATGTTGTCCCCCATACAATATTCCATTTTCATCTATCCAATCCTGTATTCTTTTCTTGACTAATTTCTCTCTTTAAGACCTTGACAATGATTCCTGATATGCTAATCGGTCGGTAATTTACAACAGCAGTCTTGGAACCACCTTTATGCAGTGGAACTATTTTCCCCTCTTTCCACCCGCTCGGGACTAACCCAGACCCGAGACTCAAATTAAACAATATGGTCAAAGGTACTGACAATTCTTTAGCTGCTTCTCGTACAACACGAGCTGGTATACCATCCAATCCCACAGATGTATTGACATTGAGGTTATGCAATATACTACTCACCTCCACTTCATTAACCACAATTCCCGTATAATCTACTGGTTTATTCGTTTCTGCAATGTCACCACCTGGATGATATACTTTTGCAAAGTGCTCACTCAGTAACTCAACTATCTCAACTGATTCAGTTACCTCCCTACCATCGGCATTCTTTAAAATCAATCTGCCATGTACATTTTTCCTTTTACTTGCTACATATCTAAAAAACTGTTTAGGATTCTCTTTAGCTTGCATGGCCAATGTTCTTTCGTAATCCTTTTTTGCTTTTCTTACCACACTCGTCACCCTTCTGGCCTGCGCTTTATACCGTTCATGTGCCTGCCGGTCACCCTTCTCCTTAAATTCCCTCCATAGTTGTTTCTTTTTTTGCAACTCAAGCTTAATGGTGTTATTCATCCATTTAACCCCTACTTGATTTATTATTCGGACTCTAGGTATACAGTCAGCCATTGCTTCATGCAAGCACTTCTTAACTACCTCCCATGCACTATCAACTTCTAGTCCTTGCAGTTGTACATGCCATGGCACTGAACCAATCAAACTCCTAAGCTTGTCATACTTTCCAGCCCGATAATTCCACATGTACCCTGTCTTAATTGAAAATTCTACACCTTTAGCCACCTCCCAAGTTAAGACCCTATGATCACTCTCACCGATTGGTGGCAATGTGGTCATATTTGTTACAGCCAAATCCTCAGATGTAATTACTAGGTCAAGCACTCTCTGACCCCTAGTATTTTCCATTACATGCTGTCGCAGATAGTTATCCCTTAATAACCGCATAAAATCCAGTTCCTTCCTCCCGTGTGTCCTCTCCTCACTCCAATCAATGCGACCATAGTTGAAATCTCCCATAATAATCACCCTGCTTCCACCCATTTCTTCTATTTGCTTGTGCATACTGTCACCACCATCTTTTCCATCACCTGGTCTATAGCAGCACCCAATTGTATATTTAGTTCTGCTAGCCACAATCTCACACCAAATGGCCTCAAATGTGCTCTTTTCTCTATCCTGCAATTCAACTTCATTTCTCCTTGGCTGGAGCTCATCAACTATCATCAACAATACTCCTCCCCCCATTTTATTCTCTCTGTCATTCCTGACACACTATACCCATCACATTCAATCCCACTAGTTATATCATCTACAGTCAGCCATGTTTCACTAATACCTATAACCTGTGGTCTGGAAGTGCCAACCATGGCCAAAAACTCTTCCTTCTTGTTCCTAATAATCCTAGTATTAGTGTACATGAATTTAAGACCCCCATTAGCCCCAACCCTACCTTGATGCCTTATATTAACTATCCCACTCAGATTTGTTGTCCTTATTTGCTCTGGCATATTATATTCGTTCTTACATTCAACTGCCTCCATAAGGACTGTATCTCTACTCCCCCCTCTAACAAATCTAGTTTCCCTGAATTTGCACATCCACTACATTTAGCAACACTTTCTCAAGTCTTCTTACACCGTAACCATTCAAATGCAAGCCATCCATCTTATATAGATCCTTTTGCCCATCAAACTCACTCCACACATCCACAAATTCCACACCACTCGTCATACATAACCCACGCATAAAGTCATTCGCAATTATAGCCCTCCTATTAAACATTTCACTGTCATACCGTGGCAAAAGACTAATCATTCTAACTCTCTCACTCTTTTCTTTTGCTACCTCAAACAATTCATTCAGGTCTTCTATCATTTCCATTTTATCTCCTTTCAAATCATTCATACCTGCCACAACAATCATTTCTTTCACCCTTTCCTTTTGCTCTCTAATAGACGCAGTTACGTCCTTTATGGTCGCACCAGGTTGGTACGATTTTGTCAAATCCTCTACTAACACACCTCGTACTAACGAGTCTCCATACAGCACTCTATCCTTCATTTTGTTCATGTTCACATTCATACATCTATTTTTCCTGTCATACCTTTTATTATTGGTTGGTTCATTCAGTCTACTTTTGTTCATGCACTCTAGCTGCTGTTTTGCTCTTTCTATCGCACTATTCAACAACGCGATCTCACTCAATGCATCTATCTCATCTTTTTTGTTCTCTGAGAAACCATTTATACTATCATTCACACTTTCTACATTCACACTCTCACAATTTTCATGTACAACCTTGCCGTTTCTTGTCATATCCCTATTTCCTTCATTCTGAAGGTTGACAAAAATATCACACTCACGATCCGAAATACACTTCAATTCCTCATTCTCCCTACATTTTCTACACACATTCAATCCTTTATTATCATCTAACCACACTCCGACCGCACTCCGCAAAGCGTACATTTCACAGCTAGTACACTGACTCATTTCTTTTATGCTACCGTTCTTTGATAACGATGGCGAACCTTCATTACTGGCCGCCATTTTCCTTCGCACAGGTGCCATAATTATTTGCAACGTGTTTTGTCAAATTATACGTTATAACACACCAAAAATAGACGCACTAAAATACGCAAGGCAAACAAAACAAAACTACACAATATTAAGTAATTTGTATCGATAACTGAAAATGATACTTATCTTATCTGGAGCTTGCACGAACACTACACATTACGAATTCATCTAGCGGCGACTTCCCGACATAGATTATGTTATAAAACACTTTAGTACACTAACCACGCTAATAAAGCTCCAATAATATACCAAAATTACACACTTAAGTCCATTAAATTGAATCCAAAACACCAATAAATCAACAAAAAATACAAATCTCTCAGGAGCTCTCCGATAGCACGTCCGTTCACCAGCTAGCCTCGACACCCTAATCTCTCCTATCATACTACTTGTCTTCCTACATTCAGATTGTTGGGATATCTTAGAAGAGGTGGAGGTGACAACATCACAGCCATTATGGGAATGATGAGTAAGGGCAAGTGATGGGTGAGTGTTGGGCAAGTGACAGTTTTAGGTGAAGGTAACTGAAGTTCTAGGTTGGAAGGTAGTAACAGTCAACTCTCACTATAAAAAACTACTGAAAAGTTCCAATCAGAGTCCTCTAAGTATACAATGTTATGTGAAATTAAATTCAATATAGCAGACTATCCACTATTTGTTATAGTGGGAGTCTACTGTATAATGCAGAGATGAGTGGAATCCGAAGAAGTAGTAATAGATATGGGAATACTAACAATACACTAATTTTTCTATATGCAGATGACACGGGTATCAGATATAAAGAGAATGAGTTTGTAGCATTGATAGATAGACTTGGCCTGTCTGAAGATCATTGGTATCAGCAAAATGTGGTTCATTCATTCATTCATTTCGTATGGTGATTCAACGGCTGTGAGCCCCTTTTATGGGGAGGTACGGCACCACCTCAATCCCCCCTTATTTTTATCCAGGCTCGGGACCGGCATAGCTGACAATTCATACCTATGGCTGTAGGGATTGTCTTAAGTATTCCTGACTGTATCGATGTGTGTGCTCACTGGGCTGGTTTGCCTGCTTTGCAGGATGAAAAACTCCAGATAAACTGGGGGGAAAAACCCTGCTGTCCATGCCCAAAACTGCCTAACTTGGCTATGGTTGAGGAAGATCCTTAAGCTATTCACGTCGTCGATGGGAATTTTTGCAAGAGAGAAAGAGAGAGGGAAGATAAATGGGGGTGTCCAAGTGTTACTTGTGATAAGAGATGAGTTGGACTCTCTCAGAGTAGAGAATCAGGAGAGAAATGGCACTGATAGCTTTGAGAGTATATGGTTGAGGTAGAGATGAAAGGGACAAGATTATTCAGTGGTATATTGTCATAAGCCAAAGAATAGAGGGTGATGAACAGGAAATGCTTAGGCAAATTAATTTGGTAAGTGCAAAAATAAGTGATCATTATGGAAGATTTTAACTATAACAGAATCAACTGGACAGAGGAAACAGTGTTCGGTGATAAGGGAAATGACTTTTTTGGAATTCTTAAGGGAGAATGTGGTGGAGGGAGCACAATGAACAAAAGCAGATTGTGTCATAGTATCAGAGGATCTGATTGTGACATTTATGAGATAACAGACATTTCCCTAGTTGGTGAGAATGACTATGTAGTCTTGACTCAGAAGATGAATACACATATAGCTGTAACAAAGAGGAAGAATTTATGTAGCATTATAAGGCAGGGGATTATAACAGACTTAGAAACCAGCTTGAGACAGTTGAATGGATGAAAGAATTTGAAGGAAGAGAGATCAGTAGTTCATGGGAGCTGGTTAAGAAATATTTATTAGCTGCAATTGCAAATTGTATACTTTCAGTGAAAAGGATTAAGTAGTTGAAGTAAAACAAATGACTAGGGAAATCAAACAGGAATTGAAGATGAAAATGAGGTTATGGAAATATTCAAGAGTTTTTCATATGTTACAGCAAGGGAGGGCATCCCTGGAAAAATAATTATTACTATTGTTGCCGTTGTTAATGTCAGACTTCCATGGAGCCAAAAAAATTCATTGAAAAAGGTCCACATGCTCATGCAAAAAATCACTGAACTGTGTCTTAAACCCATTCACAGTTTCTGCACTCGCCATACTTCCATGCAATCCAATGCATTCCACTCATTAACCACTCCATGCAAAGAATCTTCTCCTCACTCCCTTTCTCACACTCTCCTTATACAGCTTCCAGGGATGATGGCCTCTTGTTTAACCCTTATCTCCCACTATTCTATGAAAAATCCCTTCCACATTAATTGGTAATGATCCCTCATCAACTTACATCATTCATATCTCCCCCTCTCTTTCTTCTACTCATAAGGTCTGCAGGTTGCATTTCCTCAGCATATTCTCCTCATATCCCACATTCCACAGAACTAACACCAACTTAGTGAACCTTCTCTGGATCCTCTCGTATACATCCCCCTTGAAAACCAGGCAGCCAAATCTGCATACAGTAGTTTAGACCATATGTGGCCCCTGATCAAGGCCTTATACAATGGAACTATAACCTCTTTGCTTCTGCATGTCAAGATCCACCTCCTCATCACTGTTATAATCCATTGCAATGTTCTTACAATTTTAGCAATGTGACTCCTAACTTCAAGTCTCTGTCCCCCATCACTCCCAGATCTCTCAACTCTTCTAGCTCCTTCAGAAATTCCCCATTAATTGTATACTCTACTTTTGTATCCCAACTTTTCCTACCAAATTTCAAGATCTTACACTTTGTGACATTAAAAACTGATAGCTTCACTCACTTGCCTGCTTCCAACAGAAACAATAATGGCTCCAAGACAGATTCCCTAGATTCCCTGCAGCACTCTACTAGTGATGACCTTCCTCTACTCCCATCTACTTCCCACTAATGGCACTTTTGTATGTCAACTGTGTGTGTGTGTGTGTGCGCACGCGTGTGTGTATTTCCAAATTTTCATGAAGGGCACAAAATATATATATATATATATTGTCTCCGTAGCACAGTCAGAAGAGCAGCAGAACATTGCACCCTTTGATGAAAGTGCAATGTTCTGCTGCAATGAAAAGTCGTGATGAGAGGAATCCTTATATGGGCTTTTTCAATTGAAGATGAGTTGGTTGATCTCATACAGAGGTAGCATGGTTTTTTTGGGGGGGGGGGTTTCATCCTGCATACAGACAAATCAGCCTTCAGAACACATACAATTTACAGAAAAAAAATACTGTTGTTGGTGGTGATGATGGTAGTAGTGTTGTAGTATGAGAATTAAGTAGTAGTAGTGGAGAGGAAAGAGTGAGATGCACTTAGCGAGGTAGAGCACCTTCCCATGATGAGTCCTTGGACTCCCTGGAGGTGTCACATAATAATAATATATATAATGAAATTTTTGGATATTCTACAATAGTAGAATATCCATAGTTTTCATTATATTTTCATTACATTACACGAAATTTTCATGAACAAAAAGAATCACCCTGATAAGATTAGGATATTGGTTTTCAGGTGTTATGATTTAAAACTGATCTGTATAAAACAGATGTCCTTCCATTGAATTCTGTGATTTTATGTTCACCTTAATAAGCTGACTCCTTGGACTGGGAAGTGTATTTATATTATTGTGTGCATTTTCTTATTTCAGCACAACTTCTTTGAGCATAAAATGAAATGGCTAAATAAAATGTCAAATGACATTTCATTTGGATTAAAATTATTAGTTGTTTTATTTTTGACGGTATATATATATATATATCAGAACACAAAATTATAAGTAAATAATAATTTATTGACTTATTGCTGATATTTCTCTGGTGTTATAACCAGCATCTTCAGAGCACAAAAAAACAGTTCATCATAATACACAAGACTACAACAACATGGTGTAATCAACGGACTAGTTTAACAAAATTGTAGCAGCAACACAAAGACTAAAGTCCTCATTAGGCGCCCTCTATCTGGGAAAAAAAAATTGCAGCTACTACACAAAGACTAAAGTCCTAAAAAACAGAGAGAAAAAGCCGGTACTAGTTATGTCTTAAGATGACTGTCTCCCAGATACTCCAAATCTCAACAAATATGGCTGTATAAATTTGTCTAAGATCTACTGGCTTTTTTTCTCTGTATTTTAGGACTTTAGTCTTTGTGTAGTAACTGCAATTTTTTTTCAGATAGAGGGCGCCTAATTAGGACTTTAGTCTTTGTGTTGCTGCTACGATTTTGTTAAACTAGTCCGTTGATTACATCATGTTGTTGTAGTCTCACGTATTGTGACAAACTGTGTTTTTGTGCTTTATAACACCAGTGAAATATCAACAATAAGTCAATAATAAATTATTATTTACTTATAATTTTGTGTTCTGATATATACCATCAAAAATAAAACAACATGTACGACAAACACATAAGCCTTTCTACACGTTTAAAATTATTAGATTAGGAATATATTGTTAATTGCAAACAAACCAGCATGTATGTTTTTATGTAAAAACATTTAAGCAGCATATTTAAGAAAACATTTTTTAGTTATACTTACAGTGTGTAGACACCACATCTTGAGAAACAGAGTTGGCACAGAACTCAGATATTTTCTCATAGTAATTGGCTTCTTCGTTTTCTTCTTCTTTGCTTTCATTACAAACTATGTGGCTTCCTCTTTCTTGCACACAAGCGGCCATTGTGTGCTTGTTACAATAACTGTATAGATTTCTTCTGTTTTTTTGTTGCAACTTTTCATAAGTTTCTGATGATTCAGCATCTTCAATATTCATATATAAAGGTTGCTGGTATTGAACTTTTAGAGTCCTAGTACGGGGTTTTGGCACAGGTTTTCTAACTGGTTTTGAAGAATTGTGTACTATATTACAAAACTGTCCATGGCAGGAGATATTGGCTTCTTCATTGCAGTTGTCATTATGAGTAAAATGAGAGCTACCAATATTAGCTGCTATTTCACTAATGTGTGAACGATTCTTTTCATTAGGGAATGTTGTCCAATATGAATGATTAGAGTGCCAATTAATTTCATTTTTACAGGTTGGACTTTCTTCTGAATCTGCACTGTTTGGAGCTTCATAATGTAAAAAATCATCTTCACTCATTCCACTGTCATCATTTGAAAGTTTTGCAGAACAGGAGGGTTTAAAATTTTCAGTGTTTGATTTCAATGCTTGAGTGTTTGCTTTTGGATCTAAAACTTTACTTCTTTCTTGATCACCATTATTATTCAAAAGTTCCCTGCTTGTTTTCACTTTTGTGCATTCATTTCCTTTAGGATGGCTAAGAGACAGAGATGTTACATCAGTAAGCACATTTTTAGAAAATGTTTGATTGTTTGAATGCTGTTGTAATGATCTCTCCTCATATATCTTGATGGCATTTTTGACACGATTTGATGTCCGTGGTTCAGCTTTCTCTCCATTTATTAGAGTTTTGTCTTCGTGGCAAACTAGTCTGGTATCCTTCAGTTTGGTTGCTAGATTTGTGATACTTGGATGATCTCTATTTTTTAAACAAACATTTTTAGAGAACTGTAAATCTAGCTCTTCATGATGACTATGAATATTATGATTGGCAGAATTGTTTTTAACAGAATCTTTCATTATTTTAGTACAAGTTAAAATGCTACTGGGAAGAGATGACAGCACACTTGGAAAAGTGTGAGAAATATTCATATGCGTGCACTTATTTGAGGTTTCTCTCCATATATTTTCAAGATCACGGCTTTTTCTCTTATTAGGAGCTTTATTGTTATCACTATTTTCAAACTTTGCTCTAATACTTGACCATTTTTCACTTGTTTTCAAACTTCCAATGATTTGGTTGTTTCTGCTTCTTAATAGATATGAATTTTCTGACATTGTTTTAAGACCCAGATTTGGTTCTTAAAAGGTGATGTCCCTTATCAAAGGAAATGAAGAAATTAAAATTTTAAAGGAGGACTAAAGTGAATGAGATGCTTATAAATTCAGAATTATAACTTAATGAAAAAAAGTGGCTCATGATAAAAAAAAAAGTGCCTCTTCATGATAAGATGAATTTTTTACACTCAAAGAAGTTGCTTTGCTTTGTTGGTGGTGATATACCTGAAAATATATTTAATATCATTATTCAATGTGAAAAATAAATTAGTCATTTACAGTATCTATGAAAAAGAGATAATTGCAATATCTTATTCAACAGTGTTGAATAAGAAAATGGCATGTCTGAATTTTTATAAAGTATCTGACAAAATTACCCCATGGTTAAGTTATTTAAATTCCAAGGCTTATGAATTATGCTTGATCAGGGCCGTAGCCAGATTAGATCTTGCCCTGAGGCAACCAATTAAACATCGCCCTTGATGAATTATAAGACAAAAATATAAGAAAATCTCCAATTGCTATTTTGTTTTTATTACAAGAGAAATATTAATGTAAAACAATTATATAATAATATTAATTAAATGTTTGCTCTACGGGGATATCGCACAATAAAACTGTTTATAAGCTCTTCTAAATTTAACTTATCTACATTACAGCATCTACATCAGATGTTGTAAAATATCTTGTTGCCCTAATACAGAACCTACTGCAATATGGCTGAATGAGGGCCCTTAATTAAGCGCTGCTGTGAGGCAGGCTGCCTCTATGCTACACCCTGTCGATGGTACTGTGCTTGGTAGCATATATCTAGATGAGGTGAAGGCCATGGAAATTAATACTAGTATTATATTCTCTACTCCACCTAACATAAAATGCAGGACTCATTATGGGAAGTCCAATATTAACTTATCAGCATTCAATATCAACAGGAAATAAGCATGAGAATCTGTGATGCAGAGATGGAGGATAGGATTGAGAGAGAGATGTTTATATGGGATCCACATAATCTTTGGATAATGTGGATCCCATAAATTGAACTTGTTTGAAAAAATTTAACTTATTTGCTGATGTATGCCATTCACATCATCTTATGGATGCAAAAGATGATGTGGATGGCATGTATCAGCAAATAAGTTTAATAAATGAAGGATGATTATTATGGGAGACTTCAACTATATAAACATAGATTGGAAGGGGGAGAGGACACAGGAGCAGAAGGAAATAGAATTTATGTAGTAACTAAGGAATAATTACCTGAAGCGGCATAATGAAATGTACCAGGAGTTTGAGATTACTATATCTAGTAACTGGCACTAAAAAAATAATTAATTCAAGATATGAAAGCGGAGTCAGCAAAGATGAGGCAAGAGATTAAACGTATGAAGAATAAATTAAGGAGAATTAGGAATTTGATTGGGAATGTGAGGAAGAATAGGACCAAAGATTTGAAAGAAATATCGAATGATTTGTGAGTGGCAATGTATTGAGAGTGTGGTGTGTGGTGAATGAAAAGGTGCACAAGGTCTGTTTTCCGGAAGGTAGAATGAGCAGGGTGGTTGAAGCATTGGATACGAAGAGTACGCAAGCAAAAGAGCTGGCACAAATGATCTGACTGGTAACAAGAAGAATGTTATGAGGCTATTAAAGAGAGTGAAAGATAGAAAGATAACAGTATGGTAGGTAAGGTAAGGTAGTCAGCATGTTGCCTAGGTATGATAATGATGAGTTGAGAAGGCGAGCGAAGATTATGAATGATATGCTAGCAGAGTTATGTCAGGAGAAAGGAGTTCATTTTGAGAATGTATGGGATGAGTTTCAGGGGCAAATAGAGCTGTATAAAAGAGATAGGCTACATTTGAATAGATTTGGTATGAGTCAGTTGGAGAAATTGATGATGCATGAGAGAATGACTGAGGTACATGTAAGACCTGAGGAAGCAAGAGGTGTTGTGGAAGAGCAGGAGAGTAAGGTACAAGCAATGGAGAGGTGAGTGGTGCAAGTGAAGAGAATAAGAAAGAAGAAACACAGAGTTGACAGGGAAATAGGAGAGGTCAGGGTGTACAGGGAGACACTACATGAAAAGTGTAGATGATGGTTTCAGTAATAGATGTGTAAGTGTGTGTGTGTGCAAGAAAAGATTAAGACAGTCAATGATGTGTGGGTGATGGTGTAATATCAGTGATGATAGACAGGAATGGGCAGGGGAGAGTGAGAAGGAAATGTTTAGATAAATTGGTCTGTCTAATAAGAAAATAGTAATCATTATAGGAAATTTCAGTTATGGTAATATAGACTGGAATGAAGAAATAGCATCAGGAGTCATGTCTGAGAAGTGGGGCTAGTGGGACTTGTTATAGAAACAGAAATGAGCTACTGTATGTTTACAAACTCTAGAAGTATTTGAAACAGTGGGAAAGAAATTGTAGTGATGATAGAGTTTATTCGCCCAAAAACTGTTGTTAAAAGTGAGACATGGTTGAACGAGGATGACATACTAACAGGAATAGAGATGGAGGGATATGTAGGTTTCGTGAACACAGACAAAGCAAAAAGGGAGAAGAAGTCTTATTGATGATGGCAGAGGAGTTGTACCCATCTAAGGTAGAGATGCCAGGAGCAAATAGTGACAGTGATTTTGAAGCAGTATAGTGTGAAGTGGAGGTGGATAGGATGAAATGTTTAGTAGGGTCTTGCTATAGACCTGGTAATGCAGAAGGCAGTGAGAAGGAAATGTTTAGATAAATTGGTCTGGCTAATAAGAAAATGGTGATCATTATGGGAAATTTCAGTTATCGTAATATAGACTGGAATGAAGAGACAGCATCAGGAACCAAAGAGAATGAATTTCTTGAGTTTTTAAGGGATAACTACCTTAAGCAGTACGTAACAGATGCCACATGTGGACTGAGGGTGTTGGATTTGATTACCTCATCAGAAGATATTGGATATTGTTGTAAATGAAGTATTTCACCATTTGGTGAAAATGACCATTAAGTGATCACTTGGGCAGATTAGGACTTTTGTGAGAAATAGTTATATGTGGAACTATACGTTTTTAAGGGATAACTACCTTAAACAGTAAGTAACAGATGCCACATGTGGATTGAGGGTGTTGGATTTGATTACCTCATCAGAAGATATTGGATATTGTTGTAAATGAAGTATCACATCATCCCCCAGTTGGTGATGACCATTAAGTGATTACTTGGGCAGATTAGCACTTTTGTGAGAAATAGTTATATGTGGAACTATAAGGCAGGTAGTCATACCAAACTCAGAAGACAGCTTGCAGTGATATCATGGAATGAGGAATTGCATGGGAAAAAAATCAGTGCTGCTTGGTCTCTAGTTAGGAATTATCTAGCAAAGGTTCCTGAACCTTTGGAGCACACTGAGTGTGTTCCAAAGGTCAGGAGATTAAATAAGGTAAGTGTAAAATGGATGACTGAAGAAGTGAAGTATGAAATCTGCACTCAGTTAGCAAATGATGCTAAAAGAAATACTAGGAAGTTTTTTCGCTATGTGGTCAGTAGAAGGAAGAATGATTATGAAAGGATGATGTTGGTCAGTGATAATGGGAGAATGATAAAACTCAGGAGGATATCGTAGAGATGTTAAATGAGCACTTCCTCGTGAAAGTAACATCATGCAGAACTTGAAAGCAGTGGGAAGGGAGGAAGAGTCACTGATGGTGAGAGAGCAGGAGTTATATGAGGAATTGAGTAAACTTGATGTCAATAAAGCCATAGGACTTGATGATATGTCACCATGTGTCTTCAGGGAACGTTCCAGGGATTTAATAACCCCTTTTAACATACATTTTTGACATGAATCTTAGATTAGCTCAGATCCCAAAGGAATGGAAAGATGGCAAAATTTTTAATTTCATAAAGGAGGTGATAAGATAAATTTTCAAATTATATACCAATCTTCTTATCTGGAGTTGTGGTCAATGTGTTGGAGTCAGAACCGGGTGGACAGCAGTAGAATTCTCTTTAATGGACAGCATGAATTTGCTAAAGGAAGAGCATGTTTTAGCAATCTGCTTACTTATTATAACAAGGTTACAAATACATTGGACAAGGAGGATGCATATACAGTAGTATATTTAGATTTTGCATAAGCTTTTGATAGATTACCACATGACAAATTAGTTGTTAAAAAATTGGAACAGATGGGGTTGGATGTTACATTAGTGCATTGGATAGGCTGGCATACCCCAGGGATCTTTTTTGGGGTCATTGTTGTTTAATTTATATATAAATGACGGAAAAGGCTTAAATGGTGATATACAGTTGTTTACAGATGATGCAAAGTTGGGAAGAGTTATGAGAAAATAGAGCAAATGTTGTGCTTGTGAGTCTGTGGGGATATCAGTTTAATGTTACAAAGTGTAGGGTTTTAAAATTTGGAAAGCAAAGATGGGATGCAGAGCATAGGATTAGTGGGGATATTTTGGAAGAGATGAAGAATTTAGGGATTGTGGTGGATAGTCTTGAAATTTCGTGGATATTTTACTAAAATTGTGAGGATTACACAGTGGATCATAAGTATGATGTGGAGAACAGTGACATGTAGAAGTAAGGATGTCTCGATTCCATTGTATAAGACTTTGAACAGGCAGTATATGGATTAGTGCACACAGTTGATCACCAGGTTTTCAAAAGGATGATGAGATGTGGGAGAGGGTTCAGAGACAATTGACTAAGCTGGTTTCTTGTCTCTTGAATGAGAATATGAGGTCAGATTGAGAGAATGCAAATTACAGAGCCTAGTGGATAGAAGGAAGAGGGTAGACATGATCGAGATATATATTGATATGGGATGATTACCAGATTAGTGTGGATGAGATTTTCATAGAATATCTGGAGATGGGGAGCGTTCTCCCCATCTCCAGATATTGCTCACACCCACCTTATACAGCTTCCAAGGATGGCATCTTGGGGCCATCCCTGGAAGCTGTATAAGGTGGGTGTGAGCAAGAAGATGAGGAGTAGTTTTTTGAATGGAGAGTGGTGGGTGACTGGAATGCATTGCCTGAGAGTGTAGTGAATACAGCAACAGTGAATGATTAAGTTGAGGTACAATTAGTGCACCTCAACTTAATGGAGTCAAGAGACTCAGGGACCTCTCACCCTGAGTCTCTTGACTCCATGGGGATCTAATAATAACAACTGTATCAGTGAATTTATCAGAAATCAAGGTCATCAGTGATATGCAGTCTTGACCTAGGAGGTTGTTAAATGTGGAGAATATTCAGCTAATAAGGATATATATGAAATCTACAGGTTAGTAATCAAATTCAGGAGGCTGCTTGAAGCAGTATCATGGTTCAACTGCAAGGGTTGGATGTAATCAGAAACGGTCAAGGGGTGTTTGAAGGCAAATTACAGAGCCTAGTGGATAGAAGGAAGAGGGTGAACATGATATATATATATATATATATATATTAAATTTGAATGACATGAAAACAAAGTTTATTAGCACAATAGTTTCAGCTTGTATCAGCCTTCTTCAGGTGCATTAAAAATATAATCATTAAACATATAGGAAAAATTTTTCCTTTTCATTTTTCTCAGTTTCTAGTCATTCGATTTTTTGAAAAATGTATATCAACCAAGTAAATCAATCTTCCTACATATATATATGTATGGTGATTCATTGACTCAGTTGAAATACATATTGTAAAATGAATTGAATGACTTAAACAGAGAGGTAGGTAAAAAAAAGGGGGGTTTATAGTAAAGCACGACTAGTTTCGGCTTATAACAGCCTTCATCAGGTGACATTATAAAAGAAAAGAAAAAACACTAAACACTGAAGGTTAAAAAAAGAGATTGTATAGAGACTCTCTATGTTGTTCATAGTTTTTTTAACCTTCAGTGTTTAGTGTTTTTTCTTTTCTTTTATAATGTCACCTGATGAAGGCTGTTATAAGCCGAAACTAGTTGTGTTTTGCTATTAAACCCCCTTTTTTTACTAACTCTCGGTTTAAGTCATTCAACTCATTTTACAATATATATATATGAAAAACCTGAGTTTCTGAGAGAAATATCCTGCTACCTTCTTAACGAGATCAGTCTTGATATATTCTCCCTGCCTAGAGCAAGGAGAATATATCAAGTAGGAGTTAAATGGATAAGTAGCATCATTAAATAGCCAGTGAAAAAAGGAAAAGTTTCTGGAGGGAATTTAAAGAGAAAGGCGATCAGCAAGGACATGAAAAGTACAAGGAATAGGCCAAAAGGATGGTAAGGGAAGAAAATTCTGACAATTGGTGAATGCTGATGATGGGAAGGTGATTGAAGCAGACAAAATGGTTGAATTATGGGAATTCAACCCAAACAATAATACCCTTACAAAGTAATCACTTTGTAAGGGTATTATCCAGGTTGCAATATTCCAGTAACAAGTATAAAAGAGGCTGATGTGGAAACAGAGGTAGATGAACTGGATGTGCATAGGATATTAAAGACCCTTGAGGTGAATACAGCCATGGGATTAGATGGCATAACAACTCACTTCAAAAAGTACTAGAGAACTGGCAGTGCTTCTGACCAGACTTTTTCTGTATCTGGTCTCAATGGAAAGAGGGGAAAATAATTCCAATTGCATAAAGGAGAACAACAAAACATTGTGCCCTTCGATTGGAAAAGACCCAAGTTTGATTCTCATCATGACAAGAAAAATCTTTATATGGGCTTTTTCTATTGAAGGTAAGTTAACCAATCTCATATGAAGGTAGCAGGAAGTTTTCTCCCAGAAACTTGGGTTTTTCATCCCACATACAGGCAAATCAGCCATGAAAACACACACAATTTATGAAAAAAATACTCTTGCTGGTGATCGTGATGATGGATGATAGATGGCATTGATAATAGTCATGTCATTGTGTACTTTTTTTATCCAAAAAACAAATTATACAAAAAATACTGTTGCTGGTGATGATGGGCAGTAGATGGCATTGATGATAATAGTGTCATTGTATATGCAGGTGGGGAATTAAGTAGTAGGAGAGACAGAGAGATTCGTGTGTGTATGTGTGCTTGCGTGTGTGAGAGTGGGGGGCCCTCCTATGATAAGTCCAAGGAGATGGCATGCCATAATAATAACAATCGAACTGCAATACTAAATTATTAGGGAAAGGGTGATGTAAGCAGTCATTTTCACAGTTTTGAGTTATAAATTTAAAAGTACTCTTACCCAATGAACAGTACAGTTTCTATGACGTGATATTTGCCCCCCCCCCTCTTTGATTGGAAAACCTTGGATTCGACTCGCATTTAAGAAGTAATGATCTTTTATATGGACTTTACAATTATTATTTGTTTATTTATGACCATCATTACCTCCATGGAGCTGAAGACTCATCCGACCACTTAACACCCTGCGATCTACTATCTACACTGCATCGCCTCCACCTACATACAGTATTTTTGTCTGTCAATTAAAGTGCATACTCTGGTTGATTTTCCTGTTTTTCAGAACAAATAAATCTAGCTTCCAAAAATGGAAAACCCTGCTATACTAACACAATTAACAGACATAATAAACTATCCTCAGCTGTTCTTTACAATGAAGCTAAAGTAAAAGCTTATAACCTTATATTGTTAAGTATTTTATAAAATGCCAAAGGAAGTTATATATTAAATGCCATTTCTTTAAAGCATTTTATTGAATAACCAAAGCCCACTTTTGTTAAATAAATAAGTGCATTTTTATTCCATAGAAATACTGCAAAAGACGTCTTGCTATCTTCCCTACTTTCTGTTATTTACATGGCCGACATCCCTTCCGTACACCTTGTCTACCAAGATTTTTTTATGCGGATAATATTGCAAAAATGATGCTGACACAATTGCTGTGTCAGTGCCAGATAACCAATAGACTACAGTTCCACAGTAGAAGATTCTTATTACGTGACACCTCCGTGTCCATGGGCTCATCGCAATAACATCGAACTCTCTTTCCGAAAATGGAGAATAAACGTAAATGATGATAAAAGCACTGTAGTTTTGTTTACGAGAGGGATTAGCATCTCCTGAAGGTGAAGTAATTATGTTTGATATTTCCATCTCATGGCAATTAACAGCTACGTATCTGAGAATACGTCTTGATACGGACCTTGGTTTCATTAATTCATTAACATTTCTGGCTAGATGGGTGAAGCAAAATTGCTTTTCATATTCCCCTTTGTCTTGTAATGAAAGAACTTTGAATGGAGTATTTGTGAGCTATATGCTCACCCATTGAGGGCAGTGAAGTTAGCTGTGTTCAGCTGAAATTAAGATAGACTTTGGTCTTTTATATTTGTTAATTTCTGCTTCATTATATTCCGAGGCTTCCTTGATTAACGGGTTTGGATGGCTACTTGTCTTGGTAAAAAACTTCTCAGCTAGATTTAGAAGAAAGGAAGAGATATAGGGGATATTAACTTCTCTATGGATCTGGGTGTTTCTTATAAACCAAGGGGACATCCAGAATCATTCTCAGGCACTTATTCTGTAATCTCTGAAGTTTTAGAATGTTTGAATTCACAGGGTGGCCCCACGCTGGGGATGTGTAAGTGATCACCGGTCGAATTACCACCATCTTGTAAATTGTTAATTTTGTTTGCGTGTCCAGGTTACTTTGTCTGTTGATCATAGGGTAGCGCTGTGCTAAGACTTTGGATGTCTTTGAGGTAATGTAACTAATATGTTTGCTGAATAGGAGTTTACTATCCAGAATCACTCCAAGATATTTAACTTCAGTCTGCCATGGAATCTTTACTCCCAATAAATAAATATCCTCCATGGTATGGATTTTCTTTCTAGTAAACAATATAGCTGAGCTTTTCTGGGGGTTAACTTGGATCCTCCAGTCTGTCATCCACTTTTCTAAAATGTGTATGCTGGTTTGGAGGCTTATAGTCGCCAGTTTTTGGGCTCAGTGATCTTGTCATCAGTGCAGTGTCATCTGCATATAATGCAGTGAATGTTGTTCTTGGGTTCAGAGGGATGTCCGCTACATAGATTGAGAACAAGAGAGGTGCCAGAAGAGATCTCTGAGGTACTTCTGCTGAGATCCTGCGTCTGAACCTTGGTTTCGCGACTACACGTCAGTTTTATCTGTTTCTACGCGAGGAAACTGGTCGACTCTATCTGTTATTCAATCAGCATCACTTCTTTACAAAAAAGGAAAAAAAAAAATACAGAACAAATGCTCATATTTGATAGTTGATATAACTCGCAATTCCACTGCGAGACTGAGGTTTCTGACTTCTGTACATTTTTACGTAACGTAACTGTCAAATTATTATTATTATTATTATTATTATTTTGACACCTCCAGGGAGTCCAAAGACTTATCGAGGGAGAGTGTGCCGACAGCATCGAACGATTGGTCCCCTTCCAACTACTAACCGCGCTCAAACATACTTAACTGAGCCATTAGTAGCAGAGGCTCTACCAATCGACCAAATATGGTTGCTACTCGCCCAACTTCGCCAAGGCTACAGTGTACAAGACTTAAGGAAATATAAACCCTAAAGCAGAACATCTCACATAAATTCCAGTCCCAGTTTTATCCACCCACAGTAGGCGAGCCAAGCGCAGACAAAACAATTCTACATAAGGATTAAAAGGGCTTAATCCATTTTGCTATGGCAATCATTAATCTTTAGTCAAAGGGCACTACTCCTCCTACTATAATAGTATATTCAAGAATCTCCTGAAAATACTATCTCATTTGAAAAGAAATTAAATATGGTATAAGTTCTTCGAATCCCGCATGATCATTTACGGATGAGGTGCAGCGACCTGCGGATTAATCTGTCTTGTTTTTCAAGCAATCGTCGTGTCCAACGTTCAACACACACAGGGCAGTCGCCAGATTAGATCGCAACCTGAGGCAAGCAATTAAATATCGCCCCTGATGAATTATAAGACCAAAATATAAGAAAATCTCCGATTGCTATTTTGTTTTTATTACAAGAGAAACATTAGTGCAAAACGATTACATAATAATATTAATTAAATGTTTACTCTACAGCAGTATTTCTCAAAGTGTGGTACGCTTACCCCTGGGGGATAAGTGGCAATTTTCGGCGCTATGCATCATTAACGCATGGAATCATTATTAAGAAAAAAGTAATTATTTTAAGCGTATATATTTCTCAATAAATTATATATTATGTACGAATTATTCTACTCAAATTGTAATAACTGCTTCATAGTTTGCAAAAATACAACTGTTTATAAGCTCTTCTAAATTTAAATTATAAGCTATGTCCGCCTCTGTCGATATAGTTGCTAGACCAACCAATCTTTCTTGGGTCATTGTTGTTCGCAAATTATTTTTAATCAGTTTAAGCTTGAAAAAACTTTCCGCACTTGCTACGCTAACAGGAATTGGCTAACAATTCCTGTTAGCGTAGGAAGCGAACGACCACCCTTATTAAGCACCGCCGTGAAGCAGGCTGCCTCTATGATACACCCTGTCGACGGTACCGAACACACATTGAATACATACATACTATATATACACACTATATATAGAATAGCTGTAGAAGTACATAATGGTGACTAATGTGTAGAAGTTTTCGTGAGTTATTGCGATGTTTCTTCTATATTTTTACTGTAATATTTACTGACTATTCATTCCATCTATCGAATTTTTGTGTTTTTTTATGGTTTATAAGGACCACTGAACAGAATTTCGACACTCGAATCCTCTTGAAAAATTCAAGATCTCATGAACAGGACAACGTAAGATGCAATAAGATTTCGTGTTTAAAAGTGACTATAAAAAACTCTTGACTTTAGGCAGGGGTGTAGTCCTAAAAGAAATAGTGCCAGGGCTACCATGGAAACAAAAATCCACAGCACGAAGTGTGGCATCATTATTATTATTATTATTATTATTATTATTATTATTGCGACGGCTATATGGCAGAGAGATTGCCTAGTTTTCTGAAACGAAAATGACTAGAGCAGCAAGCTGTATTTTTTGACCGAAAGCTGGAAATGCATTATAAGTCTCATTATTATAATTCTTATAATTTATTATAATGAATTTAAAAATTTTGATAGTTTTGTCGCCCTGCCGCGCCCTGGCCCGACTACACCCCCTGACTTTAGGAGGACATGAGCAGAAAAATACCCGAATGTAGTCAGTCTGAACAAGACGTTGAAAAGAGCCTTGAACAAATTGAGTTCAAACTTCCTGATTGGTATCATAGCAATAAGTTCCTTGGAGGTTTTTAAGAATATTATCATCCCATGGATTAACAAGTTCACTCAACTTATTTATTTAATATGTTCCGTGTAAAAATGGTTGATAAATTCCAATATGACATAAAAATAAGCAATATAAATGGATAAACAGTTCTCATTACTGAACACTGATATGTCATGAACTCATCGTGATACCCATTTTTTTTTTTTTAATGGGAATAATTTTAATCAACATCCTCAACACAGACATGGAGCCTATTTCAAAATATGTTTTTATTTTAACTTAAGGCTCCTTATATGTAAAAAACAAAATTCATGCAGTTCCTTTTTTTGTTGTTGTTGTTATTTTTATTATTTGTTCAGCTGTTGAAAGGAAGTCAAATAAAAAGTATGGAAAATAGACGAAGCGAAAATAAAAAACTACAGATTTTCGAGATACTCCTATACAAATACCAATGGCGAATAAACAAAAACAAAACAAAATATAAAAACTCAATTTATAGTAATAAAAGGTTTTTCTGTTCTTATAATGCTGAATAAAAAGTTCAAAATTTCGATGTCGAAACTAGCCAGACTCTGCATTCAGGAAGCAGAATAGGTTGGCAAGAATAAACACAACTAATTATAAAATAATAATAATAATAATAATAATAATAATAATAATAATAATAAGTATGGTCTTCTTCTTCATCAGCCATTTTCTGTCCATTGGGACAAAAGCATCCCCCCCCCCCCTCCATTCGGTCCTATCTTGAGCTTTTCTATGCCATTGAGTTTCAGTCATTTTGTATCACGTCCGTACACCGTCTCTTTCGTCTTCCTGTTGCTCTCTTTTCATCTCTGGTATACCATTTTGTTATCGACTTTGTCCATTTTTGAGAGGCGGTATAACAGCCATTTTAATGTCTGTTATACTGCCTCTCTCACCTTAGTCTGAGCTCTGACCTAAGTATTGCACTTTGTATCTAGATACCGAGTAATGATCTTTCCATTTTCCTCTAGGTAATCGTCAACTTGTTGCTGGATTTTTTAGTCAAAGTCTACTTTTCACTTCGATATATCATGACTGGAAGCTTCCGTAGCTCGGTCGCATCCATATAATCTGGGCTCTTTCGACTAAAGGTGCGTTAACCGGTCTCATACGGAGGTAAAGGTTTTTTTCCTCCAAGTAACTCGAGTTTTTCATCCCTCAAAACAGGCAAACCGGTCCCGTGGACACACACTCGGCTACAGTCATGAAAAATATACTAAGGAGGAAGGCAACGGGAAACCACCTTGCTTATAATCATCTCCCTAGTATAATAGCATATAGCTATCCTCACCAGCCGTATTCCTGAGGGAATATGATAGGATATCATGACTGAATGTATATAACTCGCGAATATTTTTCTTTTAAGGCAGATTGTTGAATTCTGACTTATAATTTCGCGGCACCTTCTTCTTCACAGCATCCGTCTATTGTGATCTTTTGTCCTACGCAAACATAGGAGGTTACTATATCTATTTCTTGATGTCCCATTTATACTGGCTTTTTTGGTGATGTATTTATTATACATTATAATTAAAATTAAATTAACTTATAATTAAAAGTATAGTATGAACTGCTAATCGTTTTCTCTAATTCTAATACATGTGCTTAAGATTTCCTTGTGGTTTCTTCAGTGGGATCTCTTCTTTAATTAAGCAAAATTGAATTTTAAATTTAAAATGAAGCTTCGCTATTCAGTAGTAGCATGTATTTAAAACTATATACTGTATATTATTTCTCATGTGAGTCATGAGACTCCTTGGAGGTATCATGTAATAATAATAATAATAATAATAATAATAATAATAATAATAATAATAATAATAATAATAATAATAATAATAATAATAATTTAGCTTAAGATTCCCTTGTGTTTATTTAAACAATAAATAGTGATTGTATACTTTTTTTTTTTTTTAAAGATGGCTGATTTTGAGCTTATGTTTAATAATAATACATCTGCTGCAAACATAAAATTTTCTATTCTATTTATATTAAAATATACGATGGCATCCGTTTAAAAAAAAAAGTCGCCATTAGTAAACACGGAAAAACCAGGAAAGATTTTTAAAAAGTTCTGAAATGGGACAAGGACGGTTACATATTACTAGAAGTAATACTGACCAGTTAAAATGCTTTCTCTTTTCTTTTATTTCTCTAACACCTGCTCCATTCTGTTAATCGAATGTTCGTTTGCTTGGCACATTTCTATAATGATGCTTATTTGTTGGATTATATCTTTCTGCAATTCATACATTGTCAATACTTTTCTATCCCAAATTTCAAGTGACAAAGCATAATAGACGCAAACAAATGACGCTGCAATTTTTCGTAATGGATATTTTACAGTAATGTAGACAGAGGCGTAGGAATGCTTTGGCATTGGAGCAGTTGCAAAAAGCGCCAGTGGCAGGATATTTTGCCTATTATCCAAATTGCCATACTATAAAAGGCACTCAGCTACAAATTTGCTTAGAGCGCTAAAAGACTAACTATGCTGCTGACCGCGTAGTTGATAACAAAATATCCTAAAGAGGAAGAGATAATAAAATATCCTAACAACGATACGTTCTGAGAGTTCACTGACATTTATTAACACTGGTAATGGGCAGATGAGGGTAATATTATTTATGAAAATCAGCATGGATTTGATAAGAAACGCTGTTGTTTAAAAAATCTGGTGGCCTTTTATAATAAAATAGAAAAATAAGGGATGCGTACACTGTAATTTTTCTGGATTTTAATTTTAGTCGAAACGTATGGATTTAGATATTAAGCTGGTGAATGAATTGGGAATTGGCTGTCCAACAGACATCGAAGAGTTGTGTATCGGGGGAGTAATGTCAGGTTACGAAGGAAAATTACAAGTTGTATTATTCCTCATAAATTACTCTTCACCTTCATGACAACATAATTTTGGAATATTGAGAAATATTCAGGATTTGCGGATGATATGATGCTAGGAAGATTTATTAATTAATAGTGTGCCAATATCGCGACTTTTTAGAATGATTTGAATAAGCTAGGATGGTGGCAAATGAATGGGATGAAGATTAAAGCCCAGGTAAATGCAAAAGTTTGGAAATTTGGGATCGCAGATGGAGGCCACTTACTCTATTGGAGGAACTATACCGCAAGAAGTGAAAGCGGCAAGGGATCTTCTGCTGACGGTGGATAGAAATTTGAAGCTTAGCGAAAATATTGCAAAAGAAATGAAGGCAAAGTTTTATGAAGTTATATTATTATTATTATTATCATGTTACATTCATAGATATTACTCACGAACTTGCTTTTAATCATTAAAGGTCTCCTTCCTTATTTTATTTATTTATTTTTTATGTGGTTACCACCCACGAAAGGTTATTACTAAACCTACAGTACATTTGTACAGTGGATAGGCAAGGATTTTTTTTACCATTTTTTGTTAATTTTATATATTTTTTGCAATTTTTTTATTTATTTTTACATTGTCCGGAAACTACTCTATACTCTAGAGGACCAAACATGGAACTTTTTCAGCCGCTTCAGGCCTCCATTAAGCGGGCCGGTGATCTCACTCGGGCGATGAAATTCATCTTCCACCTAAAGACAATCACTAACAACCATGCCCACGGTGGTATTCGAACCCGCGACCTGTTGGTTAGAGAGTGGGTACGCTAATCACTCGGCCAACCAGGCTGGCATTTGATGGCTATTTCACTCAGGAGAACGAATAGTTTACAATAATCTAATACTGTATTTCATCTACCGGATATTTTCAATGGCCTGTCATGGCCAAATAACTTAGCTCCATTGAAACCTAATTAATGTTATGATAAGGTGATTAATCCTATAAATAGCCTGCTATGTACGTCATTTGCACGTATTCTGTTTACTATTTTTAATAAAAAAAAAAAGTTTGACTTTCCGGAGAAAAAAAGCTTATAATTTATACATGAGATTGGCTAACTCAATTTCACTTGAAAAATGCCTTATTTTCTTTACGTTCTAGATGGGAATCGAACCCAGGTCTTTCCATCCGAAGGACATCGTCATTATCAACTGACTCATGTCTACACTAATTTGAATCAATTTTCTATTTTAAATTAGAATTCATGCTCTTAACACGCACACACCGTAATGTTAAACACAGAAATGTGTTTAAAAAATGCATACGAATGACGGCTGTTCCATAATATTGGAGATAGAGAGAGAGAGAGAGAGAGAGAGAGAGAGAGAGAGAGAGAGAGAGAGAGAGAGAGAGAGAGAGAGAGAAAGAGAGAGAGAAACACTGATCAAATAGAAATTTATTGCTAAATTTAAGAAAGAGTGGAATTATAGATATCGCTTTGAATGCACGATGCGCATACAAAATGTAATTAAATTGGTAAAATTTAATTTATACAAAAATTACTATTACAAATGTGTATGAGCATGGTGATACTCGTAAAATTTTACACGTGTTGGCAGTAGGCGGTTCCGTTGGCTACCAGAAATCCAGTAGTACTTGTAGCTAACTCACTGATTATTACTGACCTAAAAATGCCGATGATAAACAAACTCTGATGACCAGGCCAGGATTTACCACTATAACAGCAGGGTAGAGAAGTGCCTGTGAGAACCGACGTTTTACACATATCATTTTTATACTATTTGCAAAACGGACCTTAAAAAATAAAAGTAAATAAATAAAAACTTGTTTATATTGGAAACCAGCCACTGTGCATCGTATCTTTATCTCTATTACGCAACAATTATGGATTATTCTGTAATAAATGTGTCATCTACAGGTAGAGTGACTTGACCCTGTTGTCTAGTTCCGATGGCATCCTCTGGTGGTTGATCTTGCGGTCGACGTGATAAGAAACGATGAAATCATTCATACGCTATTGAGAAACTTCATATTTAGCTATGAAACTTCCGAAGAAGTTTTGAAGAGTAACCTTGGACACGGGGTGCTTGACTATTGCACTGCTTAAAATCTTTGATCTCAAGCGAGTCCGATTATCCCTCTTTGGTTGATGGGTTTCGCTGAGCTGAAATGAGCTTTCTTAAGGTATTTGGGGTTTGTGCCTGATTTCTGAACAGACTTCTTTCGAAACAGCAATATTAGATCATTTAGATTTGAAATCAAAATATTACGAAGAGGCGACGAAACGGATTCTTCAGGACCGGATCTTTCAAGTGGTGCGATACAAGACGATTTATGCATCGAAGGTTCCATATACTATCGATATTTTTCGAAACTTCTGTTAGTTTCATTAAAACTATTAGAAATCACGAAATCATTAATGTCACCGTATATTATTGTAGACGAACTCATCTGCCATGAATATATGCTAACATATTATTCGCTTCATTTATTTCTTTCAAAGTCATTATGAAAATTACCCTCCTGATACTAATTTTTCACAGATCTGCATCAATGTTCTCAGCTTCCGCAGCTGCATCAGTGTATAGTGTGATGTTAATGGAAGCATTGCGTTACAGCGGTGTCAATGAAACCTGAATCATACTGGGAAGCAACTACTGGGTGCGGTGCAATCTTGCCTGACACTGCATGGTGCAATCTCTTGTTATAACCGGTTTCACCGGAACAGACCATGTGCATTGGTGGTTAAATAAACATCGTATTTTAATCATCAAGAAGTGAACTAGAGAAGTCGACCAGAAGATAAAATAATAAAAGAGATGATACATTAACATTTTAAAGAATTCAATGCAGTTAATTTCAAATATCTTTAGTTTGTAACTGTAATTAATTATTTTATATTTATAATGCATTTATTTTTCATTCTTAGTTATTTTTGCTTTCACCGTTCGCTTCATATTTATACGATCTAAACCTTGAAAAAATAAATAAGTAAAAATACAAGACTGTCAGTACTTAACTTTCTGAGCGTTAGCAACTCTCTAAGGTTCGCTGTAAACTAAGAAAATGTTGACAAAAGCGTTCGGCCCTCTGTGGAGTTATAGGACTCACTGAAGACTAATTTGAGGGGAATGAAGTAATCTTGGAGAGTATGCAGAGGCAGATAATAAAAATGACATCAGGACTGTACAATATTAGTTATGAGGAGAGACTGAAGGTGTACACACTACCGAGCTTTATGGATAGACGACGAAGGGGAGGTGATATGATTGAGACATTTATTTAAACTGTTGAAAGGCGTTTTCTGGACTGACATTGAGGACATGAAGGATACAGCAAGTAAGAAGTCAATTTTTAAGAAAAGGAGAGCCGCTTTTGAGATGTGGTATTCCAGAAGGCTGTTGAGGATATCATATACTGAAAGACGGCCAAATGTATTGGCTTAGAATGGATCGATAGAACTTTAATCATCCTTTAGGATATTGACAGAAGTAAGCTGAAATACTTAGGACACATTGAAAGAATGGAAAGAGGACTTTTCAAAACAATAATAGTTTGAATAACAATATTAATTTGAAGTCCCCAGAAAAGCATACAATAGGACCACCTGGTGAGGACTGGTGCAACACATGACCGAGGAACGGAGTGACCATACGGCATCTGATAATGTCTAATGAACAGATGACTGAAGTAAAATTTTTGCATGGAGTATGTGTCCATACACAGGACACATTTCCATGCTCCCATGTGACAATAGGAGCATGGAAAGTATTGCCCAGTGAAAGACCAAACAGTGGAGGAGTTTAAGGAGCGTGAGAGACTTTGTGTTATCTGAGGTGGATTTCACATAAGTCTTATGACTCCATGGAGGTTGGGAATAATAATAATAATGATAATAAATATATTTCCGCTCCTATGCCCAAAAAAATCCATATAGAGCTTCGAGGTACGAATCTCTGTTCTCCTGACAAATACCACTCCACATTGTGTTTCGATCACAGCACTTTCAATCTTCCAAGTTCTGAAACTTGCATTAATTCAATATATAACAGCGATCCAATTTAGTAGATAGTCTTTGAATTCTCTATATGGTTACCTTACTCCTTAATAGCCACGTGACTTGCTTGTTCAGTTTTTACAGGTGAGGCCTAAATGACTGCCTTATACAAAATGACACTATATTTCCTTACTCGACTTGTCAGTGACCTTCTCGATCGGTTCTGCTTGTTCGAAAAATTTCGACCAGTTTTTCTAACTAGTCGAAACTGCAACTTGGACAAGCCTTTGAATCCTTGATATTCGCCACCAAGAAAATGTGAGTTATGTGGGTAAATCAATCTTGATTTACCTGTTCTACACATACGCCATAATACACGCAATTAGAAACCTTTATGCATATGTACGTACGTCACTTACGTAGTGAATATGCAAAATACTTGCCTAGAACAAGTTGTGATGCACGTGTTCTAGGCAACTATTTAAGAATGCTGCGGGTCACTAATCACCAATAGTATTGATCACAATGGCAAAAAACAAAGAATCTTTTGGAGTTCGATAAAGGGCTTATTGTGGGTGCCCTTCTGGCTGAAGCCACGAGTTTGAAGTTTTTTTGTTTTTTTTTTATTAAAAACTAGTTGTTTATGTTTTGTACAATTTTGTTATAAATAGACACTTTGAAAAACTAAGTTATCTTAATTTATTTTTATACAATTACTCTTAGCTCTACCACCGTTTTATATTGGCATAATTGGGTGATCACTAATGTAAATACTATAACTCAGGTGTAGCCCGCGGCAATTAAATGTTTGTCAACGAAAAACTTAAGTGGTACTTTAAGTATATGGTTTCTGTTTTAAAACCGATTCTTATTTAATTGGACTTCTGTTTTGAAATTAACACTTAATTGGTTGTAGTCGTCTATTTTAAAGTCGACCCTCCTCTAACAACCATGTTTTGCAAATAACGATCTTGATTTAACATCATATATTGTATAAAATATCAAAACAAGAAAAAGTTGCAGGCATGAACAATTGAAAAAAATTAAAACAATTGAACAATTAAAAACACATAACGTGCAGCATCTTTCTCGTATAACCAATTTATATTATTTTGTTTAAGTTTGCGCCGTTAGCCTAGTGGCTGTGCGCTTCGCAACCATATGCCTAGAGAAGGAGTGTTCTAGGTTCGATTCCCGTCAGTGACGTGAGGAGCTGAAGGATCTGCCATAGCCAAGTTAGCCAGTCTTGGGCGTAGACAGTAGGGTTTTTTCCCATTTATCCTGGGGTTTTTCATCCCGCAACCTTGAGAACTCAACACTACGGACATACGGCTGACCCCCTTATCCTGCGAACGATTTGAGGTCCGATGATTAATAAACCCTTGACACCGCAAGGGAAAAAAAGGATGATGAGATTATTTTATTTAACGTGTTTTATGTTAACTTCTTTTTAAAAATTTTTTATGACTCTTTCTAAATTACTTTTTATGTTTAGATTATTTTATTATTTTTTAAATATAAACTTTAATGCACTTTTAAATTTTAGGGTTCCAAAGATCGTATATGACTAATTATCCTATGTATAAGCTGCTTCGTTCAGACCACTTGTTCCCTAGTGAGAAACAAGTCTAAAGATGAATTTACACTCTCAACTTTCAACTTTTTATATATAATGAAGAAGCACTCAAAATGCTTAGGAATACTGTCGAGCTGTTTATTTACACAAAGACATACAAAAAATATCACTATATATACAATTGAAATTTAGCTAAATAGAAAAGCAAGCGATTTTAATATAATTAATGTTCACTCAATACAAAATTAACATCCACGTTCATTACATAAATCCTTTCTTACATTGGTATATGGTAATAACATTCATTATATAACAAGTGTTCGGACCTGTTTGGGACAGACAGAAAGTTTTCAAGTAACAGTTGGCTTGCATCAAGGGTCAGCATTAAGTCCGTTTCTGTTTAATATTGTGATGGAGGTGGTAACAGAGGAGGTGAGAGAAGATGCACCTTGGACAATGTTGTATGCAGATGACATCTTGCTGTGTGTAGATTCAAGAGAAGAAGCGGAAACTAAACTGGAAAGATGGAGAAAAGTACTGGAAGAGAGAGGTATGAGACTGAGCAGAAGTAAGACAGAGTATATGTGTTGCACAGTGGGCGGTGGCCAGGAGACAGACCTGGAGCTTGAAGGAAATGTCATCAGGAAGGTGAGAGACTTTAGATACTTAGGTTCGACAGTGGAAGAAGATGGAGGAGGTGAGAAGGAAGTGGGATGCAGAATACAAGCAGGTTGGAGGAACTGGAGGGAGATGGCTGGAGTGTTATGTGATAAGAGGGTGCCGATCAATCTGAAAGGCAAAATTTATAGGACAGTAGTGAGGCCAGCTATGACATATGCTATAGAAACTGTGGCCCTGAGGAAAAATAACATTAGCAGGATGGAAGTAGCAGAGATGAGAATGCTTAGGTGGATGTGCGGCGTGACCAGAAAGGATCATCTGAGAAATGACTATGTCAGGGGAACAGTGAAAGTTACGAACTTAGGAGCGAAAATACAGGAGGCAAGGTTGAGATGGTTTGGTCATGTGATGAGGAGGGAGGACGAATATGTGGGAAGAAGGGTCATGCAGATGGATGTGCAAGGAAGGCGGAAGCGTGGGCGGCCAAAGAAGAGATGGAGGGAGCTGGTAGAAGAGGACTTGAAGATGAAGAACTTGGATGTGGTGACAGCCCAAGACAGGAAGGTGTGGAGGAGACTCATAACAAACAGTGACCCCACTTAAGTGGGAGAAGCTGCAGCAGAAGAAGAAGAATATAAAAACTATGACGACATCTACCGTATTAGAGTAATATAACCTTAAATTAAAATAAGACATTCATATTTTCCACTACTCACAGTTTGATTAAAAAAACCTTTTTTTTGGTTCAGAAGTCAGTAGTTTTGAGGTCTTTTCATGCATGGCGACCATTCTGAATGACATCTGAATTTTGCTTGCATGTGATTTAATATTTGTTTTCTTTTAACAGACGTTGTATTAAAAAAAAAAAAACGACTTTTTGAAATTGTAGATTTGCTCATTACCGTTGCGAAAAAGGACAGAGTATCTGAATTTGATCACCGGCTGAAGTTGTTTCATAATATCTCGTAAGTGTAAACAAGCATTCATTCTTCTAATGAAGCAAGCATATTTACTGGAAGATATGTATGCATGCCATTTAAGGGATGATACCATTGGTTATCAAAATGGTATACATGACTCAAGCGATCATTCAATCACTCTCTTACTCGCATAAAAAAGAAAAAGATAAAGCCTAACTAAACGGCCATTAAGCGTGCCATCCCTTTGAGATAATGGAGAGTAATTGCTGCTTCTGTTTAGATTATTACATGTCTAAACATGTAATAAACTATCTAAAGTTATCATCATCCGTGAGACCATCAGCTGATGATAGGTACATTGCAACTGTGGACAAAAACAACTACACTGACAGTCCAGAAAGTGCACTACCATATTTTTGTTAATCAGATTCAGATTTCCGACAGTCAGTTACTTGAACAATTCATTTCATAACCCAAAAAAGTTGAAAGACATTACGAGAGATCTCAATCTTACCAAATTATGAATTAAAATTTTAGGTAAAGACTGCAAGCTTGAAAAATGCGTAAATCGCATCGTTTCAAAATCATCAGCAAAATTGAGAATTATTTTTTCTATAAGCGGTAACCTTTTTGTTTTGCAATGACATCAACTGATTAATAGAAACGCTAGAGAGAAAACATGATCCTGATAAATGGTGCTTTTGAAACTTAAATTTCTAAGCGTGCTTCAATACATTGGAAGTGAATGTTATGAGAATATGAGTATAACTAAATAAATAACTCTTCTGACGCTTTTTATTCTCAAAGTTGTCAAAGATCGTTTACTTCTAACTTTATGAAGATCGGTGTTAGTTGGACAAAGGCTATCGATGATTTCATAGGCATCAGGGAAGAAAGCGTGGCAGATAACTTCTGCAATCTCGTGGTCCCTAACAATATATATTATTGTCTGAAAAACTGTGACGTATACAGTTGATTTTCTTGAGATGCAATAAATCCGAGGTACCGGGAGAAAAATCCTACCTGCCTGTGTCAAAGATCGTCTAACTTGGAACTGACTGGGAAAAAAAAGAACTAGAAACAGTTTCCCTAGTTGACGATTAGAAGCGAACTTATGGCTTCTTTAGAATATGACTTTACTTCTTAAATACATTACGTATGATGAATTTAAGAAGAATTTCTCCGTGATTTCAAAGGGATAGCACGTTCTTTTTTTAATGCGAGTAGAAGAATCGAGCTAAAGACAACCATTACGAGGTTAAAAATGGGCAGTTTAAAAGCATTTAAAAACAAAGGAAAAAAATTTCGAACCCTCAAAAAGATTCTATTGTCACCTTTCCAAAATCAAGTTAGTTGGTAAGGCTTCAATAAGAATGGTAATGATTTCAGGTAAATTAGTGATGCAAGAATTAACCTGTTTATTGGCCTGCAAATTCATACATCTAAGGAAAATTAAAATAAAATAAAAAATAAAATAAAATAAAATTTTTTTAGGATTCATTAAAAGTGACGATTTAGAGATCTTAGAGATCTTTAGAGAGCATATACTAAATGTATACGAAGCAAAGGAATGAAACATGTCATTAAGGATTCACGTTTTGCATTTACATTTCTTTCCTCCAACTTTGGTTTGTCAGTGATGAACATGGCAACGATTCCATCAGGATGCTTCTTGTATGGAACTGCCATGGTTAAGCAAGTGGAACTCTAACTCCAGTATGCTTACCGATCTTTGCTGGATTTTAAGCAAAGAAACCGCCAATGCCAGATATGAGTGGAGGAGTTTTTTAAATATAGGCATATAGGTTCATAATAAATACAATTAATGTATCAACATTTCTGAAAAATTGGTGATTAATGAGACAGTTTTTCGAATTCAATACTTCGAAAATAATCAAATACCTATTTCGGTGATTACACCACATTTTCTATTATTCAGTTATACAATATACTGAAATAATAGTTCCCGACAAGTTTCGTAAATCGTAGGATTTATATCTTCAGGGGTAAATAGTATAACTTAAAGTTTAAACAAGAGAGATTAATAACAAATGATAACCGTCTGGTTATTCATAAACTCAAATAACAGAATGCAGATATAAACGTTATTGACGTTGAACAATACTGGACGATGTCACGTGTTCTCGTTCCTACAGTCCAAGCTCAGATTGAGGTAGATTTTTTATTAGAGCTGAAAACACTTGATGGAGAATTAAACCTTGATTTTTATTGCATTGGGTTGGGGTTTTCAGCATATTAGCAGCTTCTTTAAATTTTCTTATATAGCTGTTGTTTTCTATGTATAACATCGTCGTTTTTTTGCCAGAGTACATCGTGTCCAGTGGAAGCGGTATGGAAAGCAAGACCCGTATTTTTTTCTCTTTTGTACTGTACGTCTTTTTGGTGTTCAGTCATGCGTATTTCTCCAGATCTTCCTGTCTGTCCTACATAGCAAATCCCGCAAGAGCAATGGATTTTGTAGACTCCTGGTTTTTTAAGAGGATGATGAGGTGGTTTTGGATGATGTAGGAATCTTGAGATTTTTTCCATAGCAAGGAGGGGTACTTTTACGTTGTGTTTGTTCATTAATTTGGCTAGCTTATGTGTAACATTTTTGATATAAGGAAGCAGATTGCATTTTTGTAATCCTGTTTTGTTGTGTTGTTAGTTGGAGGCATTTTAAAAGTAGCCTACGTAAAAGTAGCCTTCCTTCCTATGGAAAAAATCTCAAGATTCCTACATCCACCAAAACCACCTCATCATCCTCTTAAAAAACCAGGAGTCTACAAAATCCATTGCTCTTGCGGGATTTACTACGTAGGACAGACAGGAAGATCTGAAGAAATACGCATGGCTGAACACCAAAAAGACGTACAATACAAAAGAGAACAAAAAAAATTAATACCAATTCCAGTGGACACGATGTACTCTGGCAAAAAAAGACGATGTCATACATAGAAAAACAACAGCTATATAAGAAAATTTAAAGAAGTTGCTAATATGCTGAAAAACCCATCGCAATGCAATAAAAATCAAGGTTTAATTCTCCATCAAGTGTGGTCAGCTCTTATAAAAAATTCTACCACAATCTGAGCTCGGATATGAACGAGAACAAGAACACGTGACATCGTCCAGTATTGTTCAACGTCAATAACGTTTATATCTGCATTCTGTTATTTGAGTTTATGAATAGCCAGACGGTTATGATTTGTATTTATTAATTTCTCTTGTTTAAACTTTAAGTTATACTATTTACCCCTGAAAATGTAAATCCTACGATTTACGAAACTTGTCGGGAACTATTATTTCTGTATATTGTGTAACTGAATAATAAAAAATGTGGTGTAATCACCGAAATATGTCTTTTGAACCAATTAGCCACAGAAGTCTACGCCTGCAATTACAAACTTACGGTGAGTGCTTTTGGAATAAAGTTATACAACTAGTGAAACTACGCATTAAACATCTCAACTTCATTAACCGTCTAATTTTCCTCATCCGATGCAGAGATAACGAAGTCATCCCGAAATTCATCAAAATCAAACGTATATTCCATACAAAGAAGGCCTCCAGAATTTATCATAAAATGGAACTAGCTTTTTTAAGAGAAAGAATTACAGTCACTAGAGCTGAATTAGCATTAATTAGTAATAACACTTTTTCTCTTCATAATGAACTGGCCACATCTCTTCCATCCTACCTATTGAACAACATCGATAGTGTTACATTCAACAAAGCAATAGCGATCTCAGAACAGAAGAAACATTCATTAATTCATAAGTTCAACTTACTCCTTCAGAAGAAAGAAATATGTAAAAAACAACTAGATCATTCAAAAGTAGTTATTAACCTTTCTTCGAGAGTCCTAACAAAAGAAGAGAATAACCTTTTACTTAAGGGTTTTGACTTCGCCTTAACCCCACGTTTCCTTCCAAAAATTAATATCATAGCACAAATAGAAAAAGGAATTAGAAATCTACCGGACAACACGGCAGATCTTATCCGTATAGAGAGTATAGCTTTACTATTGAAAAGCAGATTACCTGGAATATCTACCTTACAATGAATATGTTTGCCTTAAAAAATTAAAGGATGACAAAAATATTGTCATCCTTTAATTTAAAATCAAAGCGGATAAAGGCAACTGTCGTTTTAAATGCTACAGAATATGATAACAAAATGAAAAGTCTCCTGGAAGATACAAACACCTACAAACCCTTAGACAGAGACCCGACTTGGCATACACACAAAAAAACAAATGATCTCATAAAAAAAACTACCTCTCTGGACGGAAGAAATTAAAAATACTTACAATCAAAACATCCTTTTATACCAAGAATCTATGGTGTTCCAAAGATCCACGCCACGAGACAAATATACCTTTAAGACCAATAGTAGATGGAAGAGATTCACCGACTTCCAGCTTGGCGAAATACCTCACCAAAATGATCTCATATCATATAGAAAAAACATCTTCCTTCATAAAAAATAGTACATTTTTTAGATGTCATACTTACACATTTCATAGAAAAAGTGAAAGATATACATATTGGTCCAACAGACATCTTAGCAAGTCTAGACATTATCATCTTGTTTACAAACGTCCCGAGACAATAAATTTTGAACCATACATTAGCCACAGAAAGATGTAAGATGTCCGGATGGAAGAGGTCTTCCTCCTAGAAGACCTCTTCCATCTGGACATCTTAGATCTTTTTAAACATTGTATAAACAATACTTTTTTCACCTATCAAGACAAAATCTAGGAACAAAAAGGACTGGCCATGGGTTCATCATTATCACCGGTATTAGCAAACCTATTTATGGAAAAATTTGAAAACAATGCTCTTAAGAATTACCATAAAAAAACAAAAATATGGCTACGCTATGTAGACGATATTTTCATCATATTCAATGGAACGACAGATGAACTTATCAATTTCAAAGATTATCTCAATAATTTGCACAACACCATAAAATTCATTTTAGAAAAGAAGAAAATAGAAAACTTCCTTTTCTAGATATTCTATTAGAAGTTAATGAAGAAAGTAAACTCTCCTTCTCAGTATATAGGAAGCCGACCAACACAGGAAGATTTCTAAATGCAGCCTCATATCACCATCCTTCACAAAAAATAAGCTTAATTAAAACTCTTCGAGACAGAGCATACAATATCTCCAGCACACAAGAAAGATGTAATGAAGAACTAAAATACTTAACACAAATCCTCCAACAGAATGGGTAAGAAACAAAAACCATCAAGAGAATTCTTAAAATGCCTCTAACTAACAACACAATAAAACAGGATTACAAAAACGCAATCTCACTTCCTTATATCAAAAATGTTACAGATAAGCTAGCCAAATTAATGAACAAACACAATGTAAAAGTAGCCCTCCTTCCTATGGAAAAAATCTCAAGATTCCTACATTCACCAAAACCACCTCATCATCCTCATAAAAAAAAACAGGATTCTACAAAATCCATTGCTCTTGCGGGATTTGCTATGTAGGAAGATCTGGAGAAATACGCATGGCTGAACACCAAAAAGACGTACAGTACAAAAGAGAAAAAAAATACGGGTCATGCTTTCCATACCGCTTCCACTGGACACGATGTACTCTGGCAAAAAACGACGATGTTATACATAGAAAACAACAGCTATATAAGAAAATTTAAAGAAGCTGCTAATATGCTGAAAAAACCCAACCCATGCAATAAAAATCAAGGTTTAATTCTCCATCAAATGTGGTCAGCTCTTATAAAAAATCTACCACAATCTGAGCTCGGACTGTATGAACGAGAACAAGAACACGTGACATCGTCCAGTATTGTTCAACGTCAATAACGTTTATATATGCATTCTGTTATTTGAATTTATGAATAGCCAGACGGTTATGATTTGTATTTATTAATTTCTCTTATTTAAAATTTAAGTTATACTATTTACCCCTGAAAATGTAAATCCTACGATTTACGAAACTTGTCGGGAACTATTATTTCAGTATATTGTATAACTGAATAATAAAAAATCTGATGTAATCACCGAAATATGTCTTTTGAACCAATTAGCCACAGAAGTCTACGCCTGCAATCAAATACCTACTTAGGCTTTAAGACAAAACTAAAGTCGAGTTCGTTGTTCAATACGTTTACAGATGCACACTACTTACAATGCTAATGTTCTATTTAAACATAGGTTTCCTATTTCTGAAGGTACAGTCCTTTACTGAGAAAGTAACCTAAGAAATCTAAAAATGGCTATTTTCCTTGAGTATGTATTAGATATTTTACAGATATTACTAAAATGCGTGCTAATTCAGAGGGTCGAATTGTGTTTCCTCCCTTTTTATTTCGAACTTATGATTATCGTACGTTCCTGGATCCGATGGATGAACGGTCATGCGCTAATTTCACCATGTTGGAAGTGTTTTGAATTAGAAATTACTTAGAAGAGCACAAACACGTGGAATCCAATTCACAAATGAGGCCGTCAAACCAGCTCGGTTTGATTCTTGATGTAGATATTTATCTTAACGTAATTATTTAATAGAAAACGAATCCTCTTTAAGTAAACAAAATAAATAAAACCAGCGTCCTCTTATAAAATCTGTTATGTTTTCTGTAAGCACATAACCAGTTCACCTTCGAACATCGACTTCCAGTGCACTGGCTCAGTTCCAAACTTAATCTTTCACCCACTTTCTGGTGGCTAGAAAGACTGGATTTAGTTGTTGTTTTGCATGAAAAGGACTCCAGTGTCAAAGAAAATTATGAATTATACATTCGATAACCCATTTACAGTCCTCATTATCATATTAGACTGTCGTGTGAAGCTAAAATGTTACTTCTATCTATGATAAGTACTTGCAATGAAACAGTAGAAAATGTTGCTGAAAATACTTTATTGTAAATAAAACTAACAGAATCAATAATTTAACATTACTTCCAGTTGAACTTTGTGTGATAGTTTTGTTATGAAAGGCTTAACTTCTTTCTTTCTTTTTTTTTATTTAAAAAAGATAATGTTTTTATCTCTAATTTACTCCTGTTTCCCCCCCCCCCCACACACCTAATGAGTTTGTTATCAGACCATACACTTTACCTTATTCTAATTTCAGAACCGGTATATGAAAGAACCCAGGTTCATATAAAATGACTATGATACTTCATTGTTAAATTGGTGTAACCCCCATTTGAAAACCGTGTGTTTATATCCCTCAAGATTAGTGGAAGGTTTTCTAAGCGAGTTTTTCTCGCTAGTCTAACAGCATCTGCATAACATGTAGCGAAAACAGACTTGCACCCTGCATAGTAAAGACGTAGGTTAGGATCTATCTTTGACTCGAAGAGCTTTTTTTTTAAATTGGAAATGAACTGGTTGGTCTCATATGAAAATGTGGGGGATTTTGATAACTAAATAAACTGAACAAACTGGTCACAGCCGAGAGTGGATTAAGCTGGCTTGAGACTCAGGCTAAAATTTACGGGTCCAAAAATATATATATATATATATATATATATATGTGTGTGTGTGTGTGTGTGTGTGCTACAAAGAGAACTAGGACTTCACTATAACAAAAAATTAAACACATAATATGTGATTTAATATTTTTATTTTTATTTCAAAACATTGCAATAAATTTATCTTTACATCAGGCATAAAATATATAAAATGAAAAATATGAAAATGAAAATTACAATAAAATAATAAAATATTTCAAGAAAAAAGAAAGAACATATTTAAGTTGGAGTAAGTTAAATAATTTCCTCGAGAAAAAAAAAAGTGTCTTTCGAGCTTGGGGATTTGGCGGCCGTTAGGTCCGACACTCGCTTGATCCGCCTCTTGATCAGCACATGCAATTGTACATGCAAATGTAAAACCACGTGGTTCGCGGTTTTACTTTCTTAGCTGTAATATTATAAGCAACACGCATTTTTATTTTTATGCATCTACGATCCTGATTTGATCAAGCTCACGCAGAGATAGCGGGACTGTTTTTTTTCCCCCGAAATCTCTCAAGTCAGCTGGAGAATATAGCAACTGATTTTTCTATTTAGTACGACCAAAGTATTCGGTCGTACTAAATTCGGTATGATCAAAATCTTTCAGCACTGATCGCCAGATGACACTACTACAAGTGTGTAGTAGTGTCATCTTTCTTTCATGGCTATTGGCCCATCAACTTCTATTATTTCAAAGTTATAACTTGCGTTATTGAGAAGTACACCGCCTTGTAACGTGTGAGTGTGTTGTGTCTTTTGTAATTTCTACTTCAAGGTATCATTCATGAAAACAGACACATCACTATCCGCCTATCAGTTATTTAATCAGTTGTGAATCTCATTACATAAGGTCTCAATTGAAGTCAGTGCCCTCGCCTCACTCAACCGTGCAGGAATTTTTTGTCAAAAACTGTTCACGATTCATAGTTAAAAGGAGAAAAATCTTTTAACTTATTTCAAATTAGTTCACATTAAAAGAACGCATTGAAAATAAAAATGCTCGTTGATTATGAAAGTGCAATAGAGAAACACGAAAATGTCAAGGTCGATGCACTAACAAATCTTTAACAACCTGCTCTCTGTGGGTTTAAAGTCATTCGGTCGAAGCATAGACGACAGGAAACTGCGGTTAACCAGTCCCATGTCTTCGACAGTGACTCATATGACAACTTTAAAAGCCACTGACCGCTCTATCGATGCAAATCCAAAAACACATAAAATGAAAATATTCCCTGGTCTCTTTTATTGATTTCCTACAAGTTTGAGAGTTAACAATGAACTTGCCAAGTGTTAATGCGCTACGGTACGATCCCCATTATTATACGTAAGCATTGATACGAAACGTAAACATTAATAACGTTACGTAAACAACAACAACAACAACAAAGAATACACTTTTATGATTATAGTAATTCTTGAGTATTATTGCGAAAAATATTAATGGTGTCGTTAATTGACAAATGATTTTTGGCCCGTGAATATGTGGGAGCGTCGCATATCAGCTAAGAAACATATGGAAAAACCAAGAAACATAACAGCACAGGACCAAAGAATCTCGAAAGGATGATACGAAATCTGCACACAATCCGACGTGGAAACGATCAACCAGGACTTCAAGAAGTCTAAATGGAACCAGATTAGTAGAAAAAAAAGGAGTCGCAAATTAGTCACTTCTGCAGAAAGATTGCTACTCATAAGATAAATATCAGATCTTTCAATCAACAGCGCAGATGGTGTAAAGAACGTCTTGACATGTCTGTATTGGAAGTTCGTGCTATGGAGTAACCAATTATTCTAGATCTTTTTTTCGATTGGTGAGACGAGTATCGGTATGAGGGATGCCTGAGGATGTCCTATGCTCGTGTTCAACATCCCAACTGTGAAGTTTGGCGGTGGAGATGTAAATTGTCTAGTACGATTTCTGTGCATATGCACGCGGAAGTCGCTGTAGTATCAAGATGGCGGATATGAACCACTTCTCGATTATCAAAATTTCCTATACTGTAGTAGTTCTATAAAACAGACACGCCTTTTTCAACAAGATACTTCGCTGTGTGATATTGCAGGTGCTACTGTCATATTGCCGGCCTGGTTGGCCGAGTGGTTAGCGTATCCATTCTCCAGCCAAACGCTGCGGGTTCGAATCCCGCCGCGGGCATGGATGTTTGTTTGTGAAAATACTAGTGGCGATGGTCGGTGGCACATGGCGCGTGTGTGTGTGGATGATGAAAGTTTGTGCGGCTGGTAGAGTGGGAGACTGAGAGTTGTAGAGTAGGTACCCCTCCCTCGATAAGTCTTTGGACTTCCTGGAGGTGTTATAAAATAATAATAATAATATGGTTTTAAATAAGAAAGTATATGGAAAAACCTGAGTGGCCTGCATACTCACAATCTAATAGACTATCTTTGGGATGAATTGAAATGCTGGATGCGAGCAGATTCGTGTGTGTCTAAGAAGGGTAGACCTTTCATTGCATAATTGCTATCAAGGGAATAATGACTTAATGGATCCAAATTTCTAATACCTATTTCAACGTCGTATATTAAAAGGGATGCATTTTTGTATGGCAATATATGAATCCATAGAATCCATAATGCAAAAAACAGTCTACAGATTGCATCTTTTTTTTTTTTTTTTTTCAATGAATAGATTGCGTTAGGCATATTTTAAATAGTAAGGTTGGTTGTTTTGGATTTACGGTAGAAGCAACAAAAACTTAGAATAAAGGTTTATTTCAGTTTACAAACTACATTCACATTCTACTGTAATTAGCGTCGAGTCTAGGATAATTAAATAAACTATCTAATCTGCTATCAAAAAAAAAAAAAAGTTTTGAGATCCTTATACAACACGTTTGACAACCTACCGATGATAAGGTTACGAAGGGTCACAGCCCGGGCGGAAAAGAGTTAATTACTCTCACCGCTCCCCCCCCTTTTTTTTAATCCCAACAAATAAAAGATAATTTAACGCTCCCATACAGCTACACCCCAAGGGATTGCTTCCCCCGTCCCTTCATTTCTACGCCACTGTTTGTCTCTTTCATATGCGTCAATCAATAAACCCAACCCCCAAACTTTTCAAATATTTCAAATGAGTAGGTGACCAGGTATGGTTACTAACGTTCCCAAAATGTACTTTCAGATTTGTTTTTCTTTCAAATAACGATCACACCTACCAGAAAGTGGAACGTCGGCAACCGCTACTTAACCACAGCAGTCAACGACTCCCCGAGATCAACGTGTAGACAGGAATGTGCGATGACACAAAGTTCAAGGACAGAATAACAGGCTGTTGCTTTAATACAAACGTTTATGCTGTGTAATTATTTAGTTTCACGGTACTGTATTTCATTTATATTTAAGATTTGTATTATTTTCTCTTTAGTTATATTTATATTATATTTATTATTATCAACGGTAATTATATTAGAAGCAAAGAATGATAAATATTCTCGCCTACCACCTAATTTGCACACCTGTTGTGAGCTGACCTTGTTAATGATGATCAAGGCATAATTTATATCATGTATTAAGGCTGTCAAAGCAAATACTTTTTTTTAGGATTAATAAGAATTATACAGCAACGTAAAAGCACATAATATGAACTGTTTCACTCTTTCAGGCCTAGAAACCAAGCAGACTTTCTTATTAAATTCTTATTATTATTATCATCATCATATGACACCTCCAAGGAGTCCAAGAACTCATCGTTGAAGGGTACACCACTCCACACCTCCCTCACCTCATCGTCTACCCCACCCAATCTCCCAATTACAAGCAACGCAACACCATCTACTACCCATCACCACCAACAGTATTTTTTGTCTGTAAATTACGTGCATTCTCATGGCCGATTTGCCTGTATGCGAAATGAAAAACTGTGCTCCCTTCACATGAGATCGGTTAACTCATCCTCAGTTGAAAAAGTTCATATATAGATTCTCTCGTCACGACAAGAATCGGACTCAGGTCTTTTCCATTGAAGGGCTCACTGTTTTTTTTTTTTTTTTTTACTGAAATTCGTTAACGTATTTCGAGATGCTGACAACAAATCTGCAATCCAAAGAAATCCCATTAAGTGATTTTTTTAAATGTTTGTTTTATTTACCTTTCTGCAGCTATTGAAACTTTCCAGGCATGTATAGTTTATTTGAAAATGATGCAGACGTAATTTAAACACGTCTGAATCTGACTAACAAAAAGTAACACTGCTATGAACTTAGTCTGTTACAGTTGTGCCTTGTACTGAGATAGTTTTCAATTTCTCGTTTTTTTAATTTATTATTATTCCTTATTATCCTATTTAAAGTTACAGGCTGTAAAAAAGTAGTACAAACTGCTTTTATTAATTTGGACGATTCGTTTACAAGGGCTAAGCAGCAATGCTATGCTTTCGTTCCTTGGACTATGAAACAGGAAGCAAACACAAATACTAGGCTCTAGTCATTGTTGCATATCTTATAAAGTTAGTTTAATTCATTGGTTCGCGGGGAATGACGCTCTATGACTTTTCGAGTATACCAATGATTAGAGAGAGAGAGAACCAAGCGATCATACCTAATAGTTAACTATCTTCCAAGAAAAACAAACATTTGATATCCTATCCAAACTTAAAAATGAACATAAACTACTCTTTGGATCTTTTTGTTAGATCTTTCTGAATCTGCTTCACCATCACCTCCAGGTATTGCAGTAATAATAGACAAACCTTCTGCTTTTAGGCAAGCAAGTATAGAAGGTGAGCGATCTTGTCAATCATCATCATAATCAGGGGCGGCTCGTGCATAGGCACTGCAGAACTGCAGCATCCCCAATTTTTCTCGATATATAAATATATTTCTTAATTTATTTATATTTGCTTGTAATATTTAATTTTATCACCAACAATCCTATACAATTCTCTTATTTCGTATAAAAAATAATAAAAATCCAACTTGTAGCACTTAGAAGGGCGAAGGACGCTAGCAGCACTGTGTTTACCACAGTGTCATATTGCTACGCGCGTAAGCAAACTGCACGTCATAGTGAGATGAGAGCTATTAGCGTAATGCGGCACTGTCCGTCGCGCAGTTCCATTGTTGTTTATATGCAGTTTGCGCCAGTAGTAGAGTGTTCGTAGTGCTTATCGTGTTTACTCCGTCTCTTTAAATATTTGGACATTATAATTAAATCCTTTACTTGTAATGTCCATAAATTGTAAATCCATTCCTTTAATTACAATTAAAGGAATGGATTTTATTTTTAAGTAATTTTGAATTATACTAAACTGTATAATTTTATTGGTAATAAGCAATACTTTTTCATGAAACAAAACAAGAAGAATATATTTTATTTTTAAGTAATTTTGAATTATATCAAACTGTATAATTTTATCGATAATAAACAATATTTTTTCATGTTTAATTTTTTTTTAAATTTTTACCATAATTTTGATATTTTATCCAAACACGTATACACTGTACTTACAGTGTGTACGCATATTTCGAAAGTTGCCGTACCCCCACTATTTCAAGCCACGAGCCGCCACTGATCATCATAATAATAATAATCCAGGGTACTTAGAGATACTTAAGATCCGCAACTCTCCCAGACTGGATTTCGTTATCACATTTTTTAGGATAGGGTGGTTAGTCTTATGCCTAAATATATATTTATGTGTGTAAACTGCGTTTTCTCCTTGTGGGTTTATCTGGTCACTGGAGATAAAACTTTCTACCACCATTATGAGAACGATCTGCGAAGAGACATGAATTTATCTAAACAGTGATCTGAATACTTGGGCCTCATCTTAAACCATTGGAACTTATTAGCTCCGGAAACGAAGATTTTTGTTTATGGAGAGAAATCCAACACATTTTTAGATTCATATTTTGAGACAAAGAATGGAATGAATGCCGTGATGTAATGGCCTGTTTTGGAGAAATGGCCGAAGAGGCCATTAAAAAAATTAAAATTTGTTTTAAATTCTTTAAAAAAATATTTGTTGCATAAGCAACAAAATTTTTTAAAAGCAATTCTGTTGCATAATGGTTATACAATATGTAAGAATTTTATGGAAGTCCTTTTTAGGACACTTCCATTAGTTACCCTGGAAGTGTCCTAAAAGGACACTACCCTGGAAGTGTCCTTTTTAGGACACTTCCAGGGTAACTAATGGTAATGCTGTAGCCAATGAAGTTTTAACTGAGGCTCGGCTATTGCCGTTACCCAGCCATGACTAGAGCTCAATAACATCCCATCCACACAGATTTTCATTCAGATGACGGGATAAAGAGTCAAGGACTCAGTCTATCTCCCAGTTCTTTTAAGAACTTAAGAACTAGCTGTAAGTTTGGAGGGACCTTGAATCGACCGTGAGATGCGGTGATTAATACCCTTGGAGGGTAATGGATGGCAATGCTGTAGCCAATGAAGTTTTAACTGAGGCTCGGCTATTGCTGTTACCCTCCTTCCATGATCAGAGCTTCAATAGCTCAACAACACCTTATCCCTACACTGTCCTCTACAGATAACGGGGAAGATGAAAAGCATTCTTGCTTCGCCCATTTAAGCCAGTCCGTTTAAGTTTAGCTGTAAGTTTGCAATATCAAATTTTCTGTACCACTTAATTATTAAGTAAAAAATCTGATTTTTGACGTTAACTATATATGAATTAAATGTTTAAAATGTATATTAATGAGATAACGGTGTAAAAACCCAAAATTCCCAAATCCCAAATATTCTTTGATAAGGCTTGTCACTTTCAGTATGGAATTGGAATTCCAATTTGAAAATAATTTGATTTATCGAATGAATTCTGTGTTTGTCTTTTAGGTAAAAAGATTTAAAATAAACGATATGCTCCCAAATAAATAAATTGAAAACAGACATGGGATATCTAATGTAATTCGACATATATAATAATTTGTATACACACCTTTTAAATTATTCTTTAATACACTTATGAAATTAATGTTGGCGAAAGTACTGTACTTTGAAGAATTAATACCCTTGGTGGGTAATGGATGGCAAAGCTGTAGCGGATGAAGTTTTAACTGAGGCTCGGCTATTGTTGTTACCCTCCTGCCATAATCAGAGCTTCAATAGCTCAATAACACCTTATCCCTACACTGTCCTCTACAGATAACGGGGAAGATGAAAAGCATTCTTGCTTCGCCCCTTTAAGCCAGTCCTTATAAGGACTACTGTACTTTGCGAAATGTTTATTCTTTGAAAAATATTTATCAAATATCAAATATTTTTCAAAGAATAAAATATAGTAAATATTTTATTATATTTATTTTTATTTATTTATATATTTATATATATAATAAAAATATTTATTCAAAGAATAAATATTTTTTATTATATATTATTATATTAGCACTACACACAGCAGTAATAATTATGAATAGAATTATTTCTTACATATTGTATATGTTATTAATATTAATTAATTAATAATTGATAAGCTAAATGAAAAACCGAATGACTACTTACTACCATTAATAAAATATAATTTTTACTGCGGCTTACCTTTTACGGCAGTTGTTTACGGATGAACTTGACTGTTGCTGTTTTGACGGTTATCATCGTTGTGAGTACATACCAACATTCACGTTACTATTCATAGTTCGTGAAATTTTCTAAAATGACCTAAAGGGAAACAGCAGTCAACCAAAAAGAAAAAAAAATGATTGTCGGATTTGCACATCAAAAAAAGTTACGTCATCCTATAAGAATCAGTGGAGCAAATGCGGACGCTCTGTCCTTTACGGTATTTCAGATTCATCTGTACTGGACGTTCGTTTGCTGGCTTCGGGCAAGCACGTGCGTTTACTCTCCCACCTTAATCGCAGTTGACTCTCGTGTGTGCAGCCGCGGGGTCGGAAATACCACCGTCGCATGCCATACCTTTCTACTACAGCGATTTCCACGTGCCGTTTACCTGCGCGCGGTTTTTAGGGATCTGTCCGTAGATAGTGTACTTGCCATTAACCAGCTACATCGTTTACTTCTTTTTTCATTGACCTTGATACATTCTACTGCAAACGGACGCTGTTACGGAAGACTTCACCTTGATGACGAAATCGCCAGCGAACCTAATAACGGTTGAGTTTTCTTACTCTCCTGATCCACACACAACCTTTTGAGTGGGTGTAGTAACGAGACGCTTCTCACAAAGCTAATCACTGACATCTGTAACTCCAGTTGAACATGCAAAACCTGTTTCAGCCATTATAATGACTGAATGGTATTTGTAAGCAGGATTGTATCGTTATTTACTATTCACGAACTGGTTGATGGAATGGCAAGTTTTTCAATAAGATAGAGTGAGAGAGAAAGAGAAATGTGATCGAATGCTTTCTATAGGTTTTCTGATTCGCAGCTTTACCCACGTGATCTTATCAAAACTTGATTTCCAACTTACGCTCCTTAAAGCTGATTTAAATCTAGAACAGGAAAGTTTCTGATACACGATATCTGGAAAATGAAATGAAACTCACAAGCATATCCAGATTATTTGTTACGTCATTGATACAGAAAAGGGACTTGTGCAATATTCTGCGTTGAAGACCCTTTACTGTTTTATTATTTTTTTTCTTGTATAATTCAACAAATTTTCTAAAATTATTAGAGGTGTTTACCTTTCCAAATTCATTTTAAAGCGGACATGCTTTATTTGCTTTCAATTCATACTGTCATCTCCTTTCGGATATCAAAATATTCAGGATATCTACATTTGCCTTCGTCTTCTAATTAAGTGAAATAAATGATGAAACGAAAGAATAATTTAAACTTATTTACTTTTCTTTTTTTTTTTTTTTTGAGATGGTTGAACGTAGAGATTGTTGCTTTTCTGTTTTGGGAAAATAGGAGCGTACCGGAACTTAAAAAAAAAAAAAAGAAAGGAAGAAAGAAAAGAAACTAAAGATGCTATGAATCATATTTTCAGATTACTAAGGAATTGCTTACAATTTGTTGTAGTAACTTTTCTTTTTTCGCTTAATTACAAAGTAAATTGTCTATATAATTCATTTAGCTTACAACTTGTAATTTATTAGCACACTTTCGTTATTATTCAAAAAATAAAAAAAATAAAAAGACAACTCAACTTGCATTTGTCTTCTGTTCTGTGTATATATTTCAGTAATTTATGGAAGGAAGGAATAAACAGAAGGAATAAATTTTTGACATACCTATGTGTTTTGTTTCAAATAATTAACATTTGAGAATAAACGTTGGTTTGTTTTTTTCTTAACTCTTAGATTTACTCATTTATTTTATTTATTATTTATATCTACCTACCCTACAAAATAACCAAGATGTTCCGTAAAATTTCCGGATTTGTGATGTGTTTCGCCGTAGGAATAGTTTGAGAAACGCTGCTTTATGTGTTGTTTCCTTTAGTATCCAATAAGTGGGTTTATAAATTTTTTATTATTAAAATATAAAATATAATAAGCACATTTTTAACTGCGATTGGAAATGGCGCCGTTTCTTTCTTTCTTTTTTTTTTTTTTATGATAAACTAAACGCCGTATTACCGCAACAAGATATTTGTAAAATATCTTGTTGCGGTAATAAGGCGCTTAGCGCAATATGGCTGAATGAGCGCCCTTATTCAGCGGCGTCGTGAAGCAGGCTGCCTCTGTGCAACACCCTGTCGACGGTACTGATTAAGTGTGTATTTATGACTGTAAATCCGTATATGTTCACGGACTGGTTTGCCTGTTCTGAGGAAGGAAAAATTCCAGTTTCTGGTGGAAAAAAAAACCTTCTACCTCCGTATCAGACCTGCTAACTCACCTTTTAGTCGAAAGAGACCAGATAAAAGGGCTTCATCTATACCGACTGAGCTACGGAGGCACTGCTGATATTTAACAGAAAGTACTGCCTTTTTTGGATGTAATAAATGTCCAACGAGTGTGTGGAACACTAGAAGCATAATTGGTTTAAGTATATATCTTTGTAAGCCATTAAAAATGGGAAAAAGTCACTTTGAAAAGTATCAATACTATATTTAAATACTTGTTATTGCATATGAATTCAAATTTTATGTCCAACTGGAATTGAAATTTGAAAATGAAGAATAGAAACTGAAAATGAAAATAAAATGTATACAGTATACTGCAGTTTAATTTCGTAAGTTAGTATCAGCAAATTGGCACACTTCCTTAATAAATGTACCTTTGGCAGGAACGATCTGGGTTCGAGTTCTATCTAGCACGATTTCAACATTTTTATAAGGGAATTTGAACTGAAATTTCCGTTTTCCCAGTGGCGTAGCTAGGGGGGGGGGGCGACCGTCCCGGGCGGCACTTTGAACCTTTTTGAACTTTTGCAGTTAATTCTAAAATACAGGCTCGAGAACTCATTTCCAAATATTGTAATACTACTGCGAATTTTCCTCACAATTGCTTTAAGTGTTGCTAGTTGTGAGAGTGACATTGGCGAAGTCTATTTCATAATAATGTAGGTCCTATATTATTATGATAACAGAAAAGAAAGAAAAATAACATTTTAGAATGTTGAAATTAAAGTTTTACTTCAAAAATAAACATAGTGTTTTCATTTATTTCCCTATACGTCGTTTTGACTTTTTGTAGTATTTTTGGTGTGTATTGAGAGGAGCGACAAACTCAAGGACCGCCCTGGGCGACAACAGCTCTAGCTACGCCACTGCGTTTTCCTCTGGCAAAACTGAATCGTCTTCTCGTATCAGTTGCGTATTCCCTGACAGGTCAGGGAGTATGCAATTGATAGACATAACAGAATAGACATGGTACATTATGTCTCATGGCTTCATGATTCAAGTTGCCTTGCGTAATATTAAACCACTACAGACAATTAGATATTTACTTCGTTCTTTTCATTATTCCTTTAGTACTGTAAGTTATTGCCAGCGATTTAGATGCTTATATTGCTTTGTCAACACTTCTTGTACCGATAGTTTTCAAACCTTTTTTTTTTTTTTTCCATTCGGTTTTCGAGTTAGACAATATTTGATATAAGACGAGTTGTTTTTTAGGAAATTGGAGCCTTTAACCTACCATTTTACAAAAATCAACCATAGAACTTATACTATTACGGACAACAAAATTTTAAATGTGTTAGATTTCAAGATCAGGAGATAGTGGTAGCTCTCCGTTATACTCTCTTCTCCGTGTCTTTAAAATCATTTTTGTTCATTGGCTATTGCTAAAGAAGGCAACTAAAAGTGGACACCATCCCTCTACCTCCGATTTCAAAAAAAAAAAAAAAAAAAACATGTTTTTTTCAGACTAAAAGCCCCCCCCCCCCCCCGATTCCCGAACACTAGATCTTCTGGGGGAATGAAATGCGTTCAAAGTTAGTGGGTAATTGCCAAATTTCATACAAATAGTGCATTTTATCTGGGCAAGTTACATTGCTTTATTTTATTTTATTCTGTCTGTTTTATTTATTCATTTTTTAAGAAATAAATTTTTCACAAAACGAAAAAAAAATTATTTTTTACATTTATTTATCCCACACACTAGAGATACAAGAACCTATAGAACATCAGCGCCATGTGTGAAGTAAATGATATTATATTATAGTAAACGATACAGTTATTATCTCATCAAGTAATATTAAATAACTATGAATCAGTGTTATTGGCACATTGAAAAGTAAAAACTTGGAACCTAGTATCTGTCAACGATGTGAAACCACTCTTTTTAAGAGATCTTGACATCCCTTGCTTATTTTTGTTACTTCGTAATCGAGGTCTCTCTCAGGTGTGTGTGTGTGCGTGCTAGCGAGTGATCGTGGAGTTAATATCGATGTAAGATGTTTCCTGTTTGGAAGAATTTGTGACCTGTTATCAACCACACCTTCTTCTTTTCACATACCTAGTAGCAGAAAAAAAAAAGGGGGGGATAACCATTCATGATCTTCTAGATGTATATTGAGTTCACCTTTCTTCCAACTGTACGCTATTTGCATTCTCGAAGGCTTAGTCATCGGCCATAAAAATTATTAATAACAACTGGGGGGAAAAATGTGATAGTGTCTAATATATCGTAAAGTTTTTATTTTCTACACGCGAAATATATTTTTTAAAATGCTCTGAAACTCTTTAAATCTTGAATTAATTGTCTATACTCGAGTAATTTTACCAACAGTCTTATCAAAAACTTATTGAATTTATAAACCATGATATTATGGTTTATAAATTCAAAGTTACACAGAGAAGAATGGGAAGGAATACGCTCAGTGTAACACTTAAAAGATAGGATACCTTCCCGTCTGACAAGAATAGGAGTACAGGACATCATCAGTTATATTATGCATTCAAAATGAACCTAGGCTGCATATTGCAAGATATAACAACACAAGATGGCCTAAATTATTGACAGAATGTAAGCAAAGGGGAAGACCAAGGAAGAGATGGCAAGATGAATTGCTGGAATGAGATGTGGATGGATAAAGTTGAAAAAAAAAAAACAAAAAAAAAACGGGGAGATCTTCGTCCAGCGGTGGACCGATTTAAGTCGAAGAAGAAGATGATGATGACCGAGTTACGGAGCCTTCGTAACTCTGTCGTAAGGAAGTTGCAACTTTTGCTTTACTTAGGTCTAGAGCCTAATGGGGATTAAAGTCTGACTGTCACCATGCGGAACTGTAGATTAACGACAGACGCACTTAACTTTCTCTATTATGGGGTTTGAGTCGTTTTTGTTTTAATTACGGACGAAACAACTAGGGCCATGTGATATGTCTGGCAATGTATTATCATCTCTACCATCTTCGTATGAGACCGGCTAACTCATCTTCAGTAGAAAAACATTATAATGGTTCCTTTCGTACTTAATCGATTACCCATGACAGTGGATGTACCTTCCAGGGCGCTAAGTCACCCGAAGAGAACGTCGTAAGTTCGATTTTAGTCACTGACTAGAGGAACTTTTACTAAGCTTTTTTTTTTTTTTTTTTTTTTACCGATACCCGAATTTGTCGATTTCTGGCATGGGCAAGAGGTTTTTTCTTCCGGAAACTCCGGTTTTTCGTCCCGAGAAAATTGACCGAAAAACCCACACTATTGTTATGCTAGCCAATACCATAACAGTAGTTGCAAATTTCACCGAACGTTTTTCATGCATTCTTTAATGCTCCTTGCTTAAGACGCTAAACACGCGATGACTATGGGACACACAAAGCATACTTTCATCGCTAAAAAGTACCTTTTTCCAGTTCTCTTGACCCCCCCACAAGTTTTTGCTTACACCATCGCACTCTAGCTGTCTTTTTCTTGGAAGTCATAAGCAGCTTCATTTTAGGCACACGTGATTTAAAATCCAATTTGTGAAGTCGTCTCAACGTCGTAGATTTAGACATATTCACACCTAGTTCTTTCCATCTCCTGTGAAAATACCTTACACTTCAGAAGAGGTGTTTCTTCACGATATTCTTCAATCCTCTCTCATGTATTGATGTAGTTATTACCTTTCGACCCTATTGCAACGATTATTTTGAAAACTCCGGTTATTAGAATATTGTCTCAATTCTTTGTTCACGCTTGCTTGAGAACATTTCAATTCCTTGGCTATGAATTGTTTAGTTTGGCCTTCTTTGCGTAGAGACCATACGAAACTTCTCACTCGTTCGACCCATGTTTAGCAATTGATTAACTGAAATCCACGCGCAAACGATTCCTCACACACGAGTCAGTCCCGCAACTACTGAAATATATCCTATTTCTATGCTCTTCTCAAAACCAATCGGAAAAATTTGGAATATTCTAATATTTTGAGCCAAGTTAAAAATTATTCTAATTTTGTGAATGTTTTCAAACAACAATTTTCTTATAATTTATATTTATTTACATTTGTATGTGTTTACATTCTTATATAATCTACAAAGTACGTAGATTTAGATGATGCTAATTCATATTTTGGTAATAACTATATGCAATAAATTAGAATTGCAAATCATTCAACGTTTTTTCTTTGATTATTCTAATTTTTTGATTGTATAGTGAGGTGTATAGTGCAAGATTTGTCAACTAAGTACTGTCAGCAGAACTATATGCTTGATTTGCATTGAAATAGAGAAGGTCAGTGATACATATACATAAAAGGAAGTGAATTAACTGAAGAAAAGAAACTCGTATAACGCCAGCAACCGAGTTAAGGAGCCTTCGTAACTCTGTCGTAAGGAAGTTGCGACTTTTGCTTTACTTAGGTCTAGAGCCTACTGGGGGATTAAAGTCTGACTGTCACCATGCGGAACTGTAGATTAACGACAGACGCGTACTATGAATCCTGCACAAGTCAGAAGACATGATGGGAGTTTGTGGCCAACTCGATCGAATGTGTTACAGACAGAAAGAACAATCATTTGAGATTCCACAAACATTTCCATGGTATTTATCCATAGGTGGATAAAATAAGCAAGAAAGAAGATCTGTCTGTTGATCAGCAGTGGAGGAATCCATAGTGACAATCGTTTATTGGTTGAGAAGTTTTTAAGTGCATAGAAGGTGAATGTTAACGCTTTTCTCCATTACTTTTAAAGAAATCGAAGTAAGAGAAACTGACGAAAAGATTTGTCGATCTTGGGGCTCACACTCAGCTCCAAAACATGATTTTTGGCGATTTAGAATTTCCGAGTAAAATTGTGGTATTACCTAAAATATGAAGGCCAACGCAACTAAGCTAGCACCACAAAGATTTGACCTTTCTTCTGAGTACTGTGACACCATATCTAGACCCTGATTAACACTTCACTCTTTGATAGTTTCCTTCAGTCTAATAATTTGACTGGAGAATAGGTCCTGATCTACCAACATATCTACCTTTTTTTTTTTTTAGACGTCTGAGATTTAGTCCTAGACACTGCAATAATGCAATCTATTTTGGCACTCTTGAGAAAGATGTCTTCAATCTTCTTTTTCCCTAAAGAGGAGTCGTTTTAAGACATAGCTAACTTGCAAAATTCGACAACTTATAAATATTAAAAATAGCACTTGTGACAAAGAAGTCCCTTTCATTTTCGTATTCCAGCTGTTCTGAAATACAACATTGTCGATTTAGATTTTAGTGATGTAGTCACTTCAAGACGTTGTTGTTGTCACTACTATTCATTAGCAAAGAGATGATGTTATTTAAAATAAAACTAAACTAACCTATGGAAACCAATTCCTATAGAAGTTTATTGAAACAATTGACTATTGTAGTAGGAGGCAAGTCACATAACTCAACTATTCTATGAAAAATTACAATACACCCATTATTACAGGAAAAAATTTGAATAGAGATGGGAACAATGCTCTTCCCAACTTTTTTTTTCTTTTTGTATCTACATGAATAACAGGCCATGGTTACTCCTAAATGAAGTCATTTCAAACACACTGATTACACAGACAATATCTGTCTGTACCAACCAACCCGGACCACAAGAATTAACGCGATATTATAAGCTCTTGATTTTGTATGAAGCAATTCTTTCATCTTAAAAGAAGAAGAACGCTAATGGTTGTAATTAGTAATCCTTGATTACACACGCAAAAATCATATTAGCCCAATTTCTTGTCACGAATGGAGATAAAAACAACAGAGTACAAAACAAGATAACACATGACACAAGTAATCTTCATAATAAATTATCTTCCCTCACTTATATATATTATCAGTGTTTTCACTAATGTTCATAACATTTATAATGCAAATAAAATATGGGAGTTGATTCTTTAACATTTCTATGACGCATGACTTTGCTCTCGAGTTGGACTGAATAAACCAAAGGTCATTCGAAGAATTTTGGCTTTTCACATGACGATCAAACAAGATACTCGGTATATTTAAACATTGTTTTTTATTCATAAATCTGTCCTAAATAAAAGAGAAAGAAAATAATATTTGCTTATTGCGAATCACAATTTTAAGGTCATTGCTTCATATTAAAATACTACATCCATAGATATATTGTGGGAATTATGTCAGGGCAAGAAAGTTTAGCACTAAAAGATGTAAAACTTTTTTTTCGGTAACTAGTTAAAATATATAATAATTCAGCGTGTTTTTTTTAATTATTTTTTTTTGTATCTAAGGAATTTTTTTTTTATTGGCTTCCTGTTGTCCATATGTTTCCTTCGCATGCAATCTACTGTTTCCATCGACAGGCAATATAATGATGGATAGGCAATTATAGGGAATACTGCATTCAAGAAATTATTAACACACTTCAGTACACCTTCAAAAGGTTGTTAGAGCATAATTTTATCGAGGAAAAAAAAGTTTCACAAAGTATTTGAAAATTCAGTGTATCAAATACCAGTGATTACCCACTCTTTCTATAAGATGATCAACGCAGCCTCGAAGAGTCCCGCTAGATGTCATTACCACCTAAAACTATCCCTCTGAGAATTATCACACCTATTTTTGAACTTTTTTAAAAGAATAATGGCATACGTAATCTTATGCTGATATTTGTACTTTTTTTTTTGTGGACGACGCCATTTTTCAAAGAAATATATCGGCTTGCCATAATTTTGTTAATATTCATTATATCTATGTAAATCACCTGGAAATTAAAAAAATATATATTTATTCTTGTCATAAACAAATTTATTGAAGCTATTGAACATGACATCGGATGTCCGCAACGGGAATTGTCAGTGCAGGAATGCCGTTCTCTCCCAGTGATTCTAATTGTTATGACGGGTTGAAAAGGTTAAGGCCCTAACTAGATTACCAGGTGGCGCCAACAGGACTTCGTTGCCACTTATGGTAATGGCGTGATTTCTCATGAGACCGCGAAAAAGCGAGATCGTTGTTCCACCCTGTTTAATCTAGTGTACCGGATATGCTTTATCAATTTAATCCAAAATGTACATAATTCACAAGAATCATTTAGTAATTAATAACTGTTAATTAACAATAACAGTAAATCATGGCCGATAGTGAAAATCTTTATTAAACCTGACATTCCAATAATATTTATTTATAATTTGTATTTATTATGTTATCTTTTCGAGCATATTATCTTATAAACATCTAATGATAAAATTATCGATATATGTGCACAGAAAGCAAGGTCTCTGCATAAATCTGTTTAATCTAGTTTTTTTTTTTTTTTCTTCTAGCGAGTACTTTAGCTCGTCGAATGACGTCATATCTAGTTTCAGTGAAGCAACTTTTAATAAAGGCTCTATTTTATATAGAGGTGAGATATTGGTGTAACTGTTGATCTTTGTTTTATGTTAGTTTCACTTTTTTAACCACCTCATAATTGCTTAGGAATCTAAAGCATTAAATAAAGACAAAAAAAAAAGCTAATATGTTATTAGCAGATGATATGAAATAACAAATGATTGTGTAATATTTTATCTACTTTTTTAGAACTAATAATGACTCATTTTGAATATAATCTGGAAATAAGTGTTATTCTTTCTGTAGGATATTTATCTGACTTTTTTTCTTCTTCTTTCAAATAATGTAACACAAAAGTGAATGATTATATTAATTTAGAGAATATTATAAATACATCCATGTTTTATACCCAAATGTAAATGAAACTTAAAATGTTTTGAAATTTACAAAAGAGATTATGAAAATGTAACCTTTTGCAGAAAAGACTTGGGTTTTAAAAAGACTTCGATTTTATACCTTGTTTATGTGGCTAAATTTTCAAATTCTTTGGCTTATTCTTGGAAATGTACTGAACAAGGTTTAGTTATATGAAGCATTTAAAAGTAAGTTAAAAAAATGTCCCTTTAATGAATATTTATATCCCTTACCTGCTTGACGAGTTATTCCAATTCCTTTTTTTCTTCTTTTTTTTTTTTTTTCAGTGAAACATAACCTAGTTCAAAGATATTCAACTTCTGATATTCATTTATTTTAACTAAGCAGCAAATATGTTCTGTTAAATAGCGATATTTTGAAGTCCATGAATTTGAACTATATACAACTCATCAGAGATGCGTTTTTTCTTTCTTTTTTTTTTGCGTGCAGTAAAAATAACCTTAACATGGCATTCGCATTAAAAAGGTACCCTTAGCTTATCAAATATTTAAATCTCACTAATAACTAGTTACAGAATGCTGTTAATGAGAGGTCGTTAATATAAAACAGCAAACCTGAAACGCATCAACTTTTACAAGAGAACTTCAGGTTTGAATATATTTGAGAAGCATCTAAAAAAAAGATATCAATGATGTCAAGGAAAGCAAGTGCCACAAGACTGGCATCAAAAATAATAAAAAGACAAATTATATATGTTGCAGACAGAGTTAATATTTCCTTATTCGTTTTTTAATTTTTATTATTATTTTATATTTTTTGTCTTCGATTAATAAAGTACAAAAGGTGTTTATTTCACAGCATATTAATGAGATCTTTTCAATACAAATCTTCTTCCTTTTTAAGTCTTTTCCTAATCACTTTTTGACTTAAGTATATACAAAACGTATATTTTAACGAGAAAAATGCGTCATCAGGAATGTGCGTTCTAATCTATTGAGCATATGGAATGATTTTTTTTCCCCCTTTGAACGGCAAAGACAATTATTTCTCGCTACCATTTAAACTGGAATACTTTTAACTGAATTAAGCAGTATGTTTATCTTAAGTAAGAGTTTACACCCAAGTCACAAGAGAATGGGAGAATTTGCACGAAATGGTGTTAATGTAAATATGTTTGTAGCTGTGTAGCTCTATCCCATTTAAATAAAGTGATATCATATATCTCATTCAACGTTTATTATCATCATCATCATTGCACTTTTGAAAAAGTTATTGTAATATATATATATATATATATATATATATATATATATATATATATATATATATATATATATATATATATATATATATATAAAATCAATATACATCATAATATTATATATATGTATATTGATATTTTATAGTACAGCTCTTTGAATAATAGTAACAAACGTGTTTATAGTTTTGACCGCTAGAGTGTTTGTAATCGCAAAATTTTTCTGTCAATTAGGGAAAACTGCTACAAAAGTGTACCAACGCCTAAAAAAAAAGTTTACGGCGATGAATTTCTGAGCTGCGCACAGGTATTCTGCTGGTTTTCAACGTTTAAAGAGGGGAGGAAGTCCCTGGAGGATGAACCACGCTATGGATGGTCAGTTTCTGCAAGGACAAATGAAAAGTTGGTGAAATGGTGAAAGCTAATGAAATTGTTGCCCATGACAGGCGAATAACCACTAGGCTACTCGCTGTATAGCTTGGTGTCGGTAAGGACATGGCTAGATTATTCTTAGAAAAAGATTTGCATAAGAGGAAAATTTGTTCGAGGTTTGTGCCGCACATGTTGACATACAGACAGACAGACAGAGAGAGAGAGAGAGAGAGCACCGGATTGGATTACATGTTGTCAAAAATTCATCCATGCAGTTTTGATCCGGAAATGAAACGCCAGAACATGGAATGGCGTAGAACGTCTTCTCCCTGGCAGAAGAAAGTCAGGCTGCAAAAATCATGTGTCAAGATAATGTCACTGTTCTTATTGACACTGCTGGAATTATCCACCGTGAATTTGTTCCTGATGGCACCACAGTGAACGGTCAGTATGATTTAGGAGTGATGCAATGCCCGTACACATGCATGCGACGTGTCAGGAAAGAACTGCTGTTCAACAACAACAACAACTGGTTTCTGTTGAACGACGAAGCGCCCGTGCACCGAGCGCTGCCTTTGAAACAGTTTCTGGCTTCGAAGTCAATCTATGTGATCGAATATCCCCTCCCCATTATTCACCAGATTTGGCTTCCTCAAGCTTTTTCCCCTTCCCAAGTCTTGAAAGAAGATCGATTCAGCGACACTGAGGACACCAACGAGATGTGACCCAAGAAACTGAAGGAGGTTCCAGTTCAGGACTTCCACCGTGCCTTCGAACACCTGTATATCTGTCAATATATATATATATATATATATATATATATATATATATATATATATATACCATTCAAAATTAGCATGAATTGGCCATTTTTGGCACAAAGCCAAGGTCGGCTCTACGAAGTGTGGGCGTAAAATACTTGAATTGTTAACTCACATTCCGTGTTGCAGTTCGCCACAAACCACAACACCACACCACATTGACAGATATAATATTTAGGCATTGCGTGGGGGTGGAATCCTGATAAAGTAGTATTTAGCAATATAGTAGTATTAATGTAGTATTATAAAAATCAATTTTACCCATATAATGTATTAATGTACTGTAGGTTGATGAACCAACGTGTATGGGCTCGACATTAAAAAAAAAAAAATAGCATTATTCCATTCACTATGTATACTGAAACACTCAGTGAAGATACCCATATGCAGCACCCGTTGAATTGTGTGATCCCTCCCCTTCTCTTAACATTGCTCTAAAAGCATAGAATTGAGTTTTTATAATATTTTAGAACAAACGTCAGAAAATGATTCCTTTAGATGCAATGAAAATTGACTCTTTCCGAACACTGTAAAGAGACAGAGAATCGGTCGAAAATAAAGATTATTTCAATACTCTTTATGAACTTTATCAAAAAAATAAACTGGGTGTATTGTTTAAATATTTAAGTGTCACCCTACTTAGAAATCTAATCTAACATCCATGCTAATTCCGACAACATTTGGTTTAGAAAATAGCTCATTACTATTGTAATAATGAAAGTCCCATGTAGCATATTGATGAATTACTTTGAACCTTCAGAACATTTTCTCAATACGGAAGGGCATTTCATGAGATTTCTGCAATACTTTACAAGTATCCTACTCCCAGATTCCTGAATTTCCGTCACTTCTGCTTGCAGTGGGTCCTCCTCAAAAACGTTTTATACACGACATTCCAAAGGTGCCCAGTGGGATTCAAATCTGGTGTCCGAAGCCACCACTTTTCAAAATTTGTGCGAGAAAAGACTAAAAATCTATCATTCAAGAAGAAGAACATATTCTAATGGATGAAATCAAAGGAAAGGAGAAGTGAAGAGAGATAGGTTTTCTTTAGATTTGAAAGAAAGAAGATAAGACTGTCGAATGTTTGAGATTTCGGTGGTTACTGACAAATTTGAAACGTCCGATATAAAGACTAAATAACAAAATACGAGGCTAATCTTCTTGAATGGCAGTCAGTCTCAAGTAGAGTAATGTGGGCAAATATGAGAATGGGGAACTGGACAATGAGACTTATTTGTGCCTTTGGTCCCACAGAAGGTTCTACTAAGGTAGAAGTGGGGGAATTTTTTGAGGCTTTAGAAAAAGCAACTGACACAATGAAAAAGGAAAAGTTGGTCCTTGTTGGGGATCTAAATAGTAGAGTAGGAAATGATTGTGAGACATACAAAAATATTTTGGGAAAATTTGGAGAAAAGAGCAAAGCTAATAATAATGGCAAATATCTGTTGGATTTCTGCTCAGGACATGGACTGGTTATTACTAACACCATGTTCCAACATAAAAATGTGCACAAATTCACATGGAGAGAAGAGGCTAGGAATAAGAAAAGTCTCATTGACTATGTTATTGTTGATAGTGATGTTTTCTCCCTGGTGCAGGACACCAGAGTGTACAGAGGATTTGAAATTGGAAGTGATCACTATTTAGTCTTGAGCAGGATAAAATTGAATTTCATATTGAAAAGAATAACATGTAAGAAAGTTTTAAAGCGAATAAAAGTTGAGCAGCTCTCAGATGTGAACTGTAGACTAAAATACAGAAATATTATTGAAAAGAAAATGAAAGAGTTTGAGAACAGGAATCAAACCGTGGAGATTCAGTGGCAAACTCTGAAGGAAACATTTGTTTGATTCTGCCAGAGAGGCATGTGGTGAGGTTGTGTGCAAAGATAAAAAAATCAGAACTCCCTGGTGGACACAGGAAGTTAAAGAGGCAGTGAAGGAAAAGAAGAAAGCATACCAAAAGTTCCTGGCAAATAAGTCAGCTTTTACTCTTACAGAATACAGAGACAAATGTAAGAAAGCTAAACAGTGTGTAAAACTAGCTAAACAAAAGTCATGGGAGGACTTTGGCAAGAATATAGAAAATAAATATCAAGAAGGTGGCAAAATATTCTGGAGGTTGTTGAAGAAGCTTAGGAATGGAGGAAAGAGTGCTGTAAAAGGAATTAGAGATGATAAAGGTGAAATGAAAACAGTAGAAAAAGATATCCTTGAAGTATGGAGTAATTACTTTGAAAAACTGCTAAATGAAACAAGCAGTGATGACAGCACAGTGATAAAAAACACTGACCAGGCATGCAGTCAGGAATACATATCCATACTTGAAGTAGAAAAAGCCATCAAAGGCTTGAAATGTGGAAAGGCAGCAGGAGTAGATGATATTCGACCAGAAATGCTGAAGTATGGTGGTATAAGAGTCTTACAGTGGCTGCACTGCATAGTTCAGAAAGCCTGGACAGAGGGACGAATTCCCGATGATTGGAGTAGAGCTCTCATAGTACCCATATATAAAAAGGGAAATAAAACTGAATGTGAGAATTACAGAGGTATTTCCCTACTGAGTGTTCCTGGCAAGATCTATGCAAGTATACTTGAGAAACGGTTGAGAAGAATTGTGGAAGAAAAGCTTGGTGAAGAACAAGCTGGATTCAGGCCAAATAGAGGCTGTCAGGATCAGATCTTCACTTTACGACAAATAGTCGAGAAAGCATGGGAATATAACAAAGATCTGTATTTAAGTTTTGTCGATTTGGAAAAGGCATATGACAAGGTGCCAAGAGAGAAGCTATTCAATACGCTGCAGTTATATGGTGTCAATGGGGCATTATATCAAGCAATACTTAGTCTTTATTTGAGTTGTAAGTCAGCTGTTAGAATTGAAGGAAGTACAGGAAGATGGTTTAATGTTAAATCTGGTGTGAGACAAGGATGTACATTATCCCCTCTGTTATTCATTATCTATATGGATCACATTATGAAGGAATGTGGTATTAAACCGGATATCAAAATTGGGGATGTTAATGTCAGCTCTTTGCTTTATGCGGATGATGTTATACTTCTAAATAAATCCGCTACAAGTCTGCAAGATTCTCTGACTAAATTGAATAGCTGTTGTAATAGATATGGTATGAAGGTCAGCAATAGAAAGACAAAGACAATGAAAATAGGCAGAATCATTGAAAATGTCAACTGTGTTGTGAATGGAGAACCTGTGGAACAAGTAAAACATTTCAGCTACTTAGGCACAATTTTTACTGAAGATGGTAAACTAAATATAGAAATAGACAACAGAATCAGCAAAGCTGGTATCGTGGGAAGTCAATTGAATAAATTCATATGGAACAAGAAAGAAATTAGTCGGAACACTAAATTAGCTGTATACAAGACTGTGTTCAAACCAATTTTAACTTATGGATCTGAGAGCTGGGTCAGAAGTAAAACACTTGACCAAAGACTAGAGTCCGCAGATATGAGAGTCCTGAGAAAGATTAGAGGCGTGAACAGATGGCATCAATGGCAATATCATATTAAAAATGAGGATATTAGGAAAGAACTTGACATTGTCAGCATCCAGGAATGCGTTAGCAGAGCTAATCTCAGATGGTATGGTCACTTAAATAGAATGGGAGAGGAAAGATTAGCAAAACAAGTGTTCTCTGCCAGGGTGGCAGGAAAACGACCCAGAGGAAGACCAAGATATAGGTGGATTGATACGGTACAAAGTGCCTTAGACGATAGAAATATAAGATCTGATAATGTTGGAGTCTTGACAAGTAACAGACTGATTTGGAGGAAAATTGTAGATAGGAAGTTAGTAATGATGTAATTTTTTCATGTAGTACTGTCATATCCTGTACACCCCTTGAGGGTACATGGCAGGAATTTGATGATGATGATGATGATAACGAAAATTAATATAAAAAAACATTAATTATTCATTACTTAATTAGTTTCAAGTGTAATAAGTTGCACTTCTTTAGGAGCAATTTTTGTACAAAAAAAAAAAGTTAAACTGTAGAAAGTTGAACTGTATCACAAGTTATAACGGTAGAATACAGTAGATGAAATTTAAAGCAAGCAATGTACGTGAGATTTTTGATTAAAAATGACAGCAGATTTGGTGCGCAGAATTTGATTTTTATTGCACTGACTAAGCGCGCATAGCATTTCTGTAGCTTCTTTGGATTTCCTGACAAAACAGGTATGGTCAATGTTCGGCATTTATGTTTTCTGTCAAAGTACAGGATGGCCTTCGTTAGTTCTATGAAATGCTAAACCGGATTTATGCTTTCTTTTTTTTTATTCCACATCTTCAAAATGCTCTGACATGTAGTTCTCTCCGGAACGTCCTATTTGACCTACGCAACACACGTACCTCAAGAAAAACAGTACATCTTGTAGCCATCTGGCTTCCTTCGTAAGAGGAGTATAAGGAGAATTCGGAGACTACAGGAATCTTGCTATTTGGCATTTGGCATAGTGGGATGAAGGTCACTTGTATATCGTAGCGTAGAAATCATTCTGTACCTTCTTCGGAGTGCTAGATTATATCCAGAATACTAGATAATCCTTCTCTCACTGACTCCCTCGATCGTTTTCTCGTGAATATTTTATTTGTGGATTATGTCTTTTCTATAAGTATTTCCGTGGACGTTGCTCCAGTGAACTGACCGTCACTATTTCTCCATTTTCCTCTAATCATGTGCGAAGACGAGTAGCTGTAGGTGAACATCCATTTGGTTCTAGATTCTCCGAACCAACTTCTCATTCTTTTCTTCATTCCACATACTTCTGTCCTTTAGAATCGTTCTATCCATACTGCTTTCTCTGATGCATACAACCTCCAAGTGTTCAAGAAACGTATTAACACACACACACACACACACACACACACACACACACACACACACACACACACACACACACACACACACACACACACACACACACACACACGTGTATGTTTGTTTTTTGTATATACAAAAAAGTAAATAGAATTCTTCTTGAAGAAATTCAGTACGGACAATTTGAATCAAAGACCTTCCCGAATCAGAAAGCACAGTTCAATATATTAATCCGTGCTTTCGCTCGAGCCAAGTAACATCATTCTATTTTTTTTTATTTTTATTATTATTCATTATTTCTGTATTCCGATAATGATTTCTTTACTTATTTCAAAATTTTATTTCATTTGTACACAAATTTTACATAAACAGCATATAGAAAAGTTCAATCAAATCACAAAATCAAATTTCTTTGTCACGTGATTTCTTCTTAAGCATTGTGAAATGTTCCACTAAAAAAAAAAAAAAATCAGATCATTATTCTGCGAACTTTTTGACAGATCTTTACATACACGCACTAAAAGAGCTTCTGTGTTTAGATAGACTTCCAAAGAACTAACAAAGGTTATCAGAAGAAATACTACACTTCCTTTTTAATAGGATGTTGCAAAAGAAGCTGTAAGATTCAAGGAAGTCCTTCTGTTTGATACGATAACATTCAGTCGCAGTGAAGAGGAAAATAAATTCAGAATTTTTTCGCGGTTACAGAACACGAGGCGACTTTTAAACATGGCATTAAGCGCCAATGGACTTCCGAAAGTGTATGTATATTTGGGTTTGATTTTTATCGCAACACCCACGTACGGTAAGTTCAAAACCTAAATGCAGTTCAACTTATCAAAATTCTTTCCTCCTAGGATTATATTGTAGTGTACTGTTTCAAATGAATGGCAATTAAAAGTGAAAGTATTTGTTGTCATTTGGTAACACATTTGATCGTTGATGAGAATTATGATTTAAGGGGGGGGGGTTTCACTGAACTGGTGAAGTTTCAAATTGAAAATATTTGTTGTTAGTAAGGCTAAGTAATAATTATGGATAAGTACAATTTGATATAATATAATTAAATGATAATTTCCACTGAATGTGATGAGTGTAACTGTTGACTGATCACGAGATAATCTTTGTCAAGACTTTTCTGCCCATTTCAGGATTATCAAATATTTTTGAAACTTATTTCTTTCGCTAATAAAACGAAGTAAAAAAAATGCTTAACAATCTTCAGTTTTATTATTTTTTACATTTTTCTGGGGTCGTAAAATGCTTTCTCAGTGCTGCTGAGTGCATTTTATTCATGAATATAAAATTTAATTTAAAAAATTTTATTAGCCAATCGTTTGTTTAGAGGAAAAAAAAGTCATGATTACAATTGTCGTGCTATTCATGAAGAGAAGACTGAGTTCGCTCTGAGTAGCTGACATTCGTGAGTCTTTCGCTTTTTTCTTCTCCATAACCATGTCTAATATGCGGTTTATGTTGTACATAATTTATGTTGTTAATATCAACGTAAAAGATGTACCACTTTCAGTCCTGTAAATAATTCGTCATTTTGAATGGAACCTCAACAACTACTGGACACCTTAACTGTCCGAATTACACTTTAACATGTCCTGCATCTCGCAATTACGCATTCATCACATCTGTCATGCAATGTCAAAGAACACCATCTTAGAATCCTCTCTGTTTGATCTGCTTCGAGTCAAAATTTCTTTGCCAAATCTTGTAGCCTTTATTTGCTGTGTTTATCGTTTTTCAGATTCTGCATAACTATTTCAATGTCTTTAGTTATTTATCTATGAAGCTCTGTAGTCAAATGTTCGAATAATGGATCAATCTTTACACAACTCAAACTGGCTTCCCTTCACCAAAGCATTGATCAGACTGGAAGAAATATCGAGGTAGATTGTGTGTGTGTGTGTGTGTGTGTGTGTGTGTGTGTGTGTGTGTGTGTGTGTGTGTGTGTGTGTGTGTGTGTGTGTGTGTGTGTGTGTGTGTGTGTGTGTAACCCATTAGCGAAAAGCTAGAAACTTTTCGTTTATTTAATACTGTGGTTGTGAATTAGATAATCCGAAAACCCATTAATAAAAAAAAAAATTTAGACCTCTAAAATGTGATGTACCATTTCTCTCACACCGGACAATGAACTTCATCTTCTACCTAAAGACTTTCAAGTACATCCATGCCACGGTTCTATTCGAATCCACAGCCTGTTAGTTTGAAATTAATACGCTGGCTACTGCCAACCATATTCTGTGGCAATTCAGTATCAGAAATTGTCTATCTTCTAACCAGCCATTTTTTAAATCACTTTTCCTTCTACATATATTGTAGAGATCAATGACTTTTTGGTAACTGAGATAACCACTTTCAATTTCCTTTCCGATGGAATGCCCTCCATTCAACGCAGTTTAGTTTGTGTGTTTGGCCTTCCGATTCCATGAAATGACCAGAGCATGACGTCTGTAATTTCCAATGCTCCTTTCCATGGCCTCATTAGCGTTTCCGTTCTCTTGATCCATATACCCGCTTCGATTGAATACTAGAAATGATTATAGCCTTCATTCTAGCTATAATCATTTCTAGTATTCAGTCGAAGCGGGAATATCCATTCAAAATCTTTAACTAGATATCCGAGAAGTTCTTGAACAAATGTTCCATAGCCCAATGTAACAAATCGGTATATTCCGAGAGTCTCAAATCAAAAAAGGTGTAACATTTGTTGTTAAAAATTAAAAGGTTTAAAATTTTTTGTTATAGTTTCCGAACCCCGCCTTGAGTGAAACTAATATATAAAAATGCAGAAAACATATCCTGCTCAAAAAGCAGTCCAACCTTCTATTACATTCCCTATGGGGGAAAACGTCTGCTCTTCCATAGCTCAACCTCTCTCTCATATCTATATAGTTCGATAGTAACCTTACTTTTAAAGATAAAGATGATTTCCTACAATTCGTATCCTGCAATTCCTACTTAGATAACCGTGGCAAATTGCCTCCCACTGCTACTAATACCAAAAAAAAAAAACAGCTCATGCCTTTTTTTTTCCCCGGCACAGTTAGATTTATTATTGACCGTCATTATAGAGTTTCCTGGAGAAAACAGTTTTTATCCAGATCACTTGATAAAGTCTGGCATACAGGCCTATTTACTAGTAGACTACTAATTAGCTGCCTACTAAATTACTGTAATAGAAGTGAAATCTTGCGAGAAAAATAAGGAAGGACTGTGTTTTAGTTGCATCGAAGTTCATTAGTTTGTGCATTTCAAAGTAGAAGAATGATAAGGAGATTAGGGCTTGAAACATTGATTATGAAAAATCTTGGAATGTTTGTGCACACTCCAGATATTATATGGAAGGCTAAAGAATAGTAATTATTATCAGTGAGAGATGATCATTGATGTATATGTAGAAGAGCATTAATAAAAGTACAGAACCTCCTCTCCCACGTTACTCTGGCATCTGTTGGAAATAGGAAGAGGGCAGCTATACACTATGACACTAGTGAATGAAATGGTGGAAAACCGACTATGAATAGATATTTAGTAAAGATATAATTAAAATATCCATTCATAGTCGGTTTTCCACCATTCGTAACTGCGTTTTCAGCTTCTCTGGTCATTCACTAGTATATTCCTACAAATGCTAGCGTAACGAGTAATTTGTAATCAAATTAAATTGTAATCAAAACTAAAATAACCTGGCAAATTTTAATAGAGATCCTAAATACTTCCATCCAGGTCAGTGGCAGAATTATTAGTATCAGATCGAATATTTTACCAAATTATTTCAAGGTTTTCCAATAAAAATAATCCTGCTGAAACCAATGTTAACATCACGTTAGCATATTCTAATTTATATGCAAATACAAAATATTAAATTCCATCCAGCAAAAGCACGTTTTGCAATATCAACTTCGAAATGGTCTTTTTTTTTTTTTTGCTCCGTATTAAAATCTTTGATCATATTTTTCGAAGGGTTCAAAATTCCGATGAAATCTATCAAAGTCGAGAAATAACTTGAATATCGACATTAAAAATTGCAAAACTTACCTAAAACAAATCCTTACATATAGCAAAAAAACTTTTTCGTTTAAAAAAAAAAGTCCCCAATATCTTTTATTGATGAATTTAAGTTTGTCTGTTACTCTACTGTTGTATTCCAAACTTCACCACTGTATAACCATGCCAGACATTGCAATGCGTGAAGTAATGTATTCAAAATAATCTTCCCCATTCATTACGGGAAACCTGTTAAACATGCGTCATATTTTAAACCACTCATTCAGATTTACATCTTCTGCATTCCGAATCAGTCCTTAAGTTTTCGAAAATTTCCAACAGTTTTGAAATTTTGTATACTCTGCTTGCGGTTTCTTCTTAAAAAATGATTGGCTAAAGAAAATTATCAGTATTTAGCGATTTTCTTCAGCCAGAGTTTTGAGAAAAGTCGTGAGAGAATTTATTTTCATTGTCGATTAGGAGATAAGGCAAGGATAACATCGGTGTTGTTAGGCCAGGCCTCCCCCCCCCCAAAAAAAAAGACTAATTGAATTTTGGAATAATTTTTTTTTTTTTTTTTTTGTAATTAAGAAATAAAATATTTCAGTACGCCTCCGCAACATGCAGCTCCAGCTCCTCAAATGTTGATATTTCACATCAAAGTGCGTTTTATTCTTTTATTATTTCGTCCATGTTAATTAAATGTGATACAAAAGAACTCGTATATAACACCACCCGAATATAGCTATCTACATAATGGCGATAAGTTGTCTTTCCTGAATTTCCGCTTCTAAATACATCTAAATATCACGTTTGGGTTGGTATTTGGTCAGCGTACCGATTTCATCATGCATTTGTTTTGTCCAGTTATATAAGATTTCTGACTTGCTATGCCTTTAAATACACGATCTATTTCACACGACATTTGTTAACTTCATTTAATCTCTCAATATTTTGATGTAATTTTAATTAAATTCTAATCTATCTTAAATTTATCCCATTTTAATCCAAAAGATTTTAAGTATATCAAATTTTCTTTGCTATTTTATTAAAATTGTTAGTACACCAATAAAATATTAATATGCGTAAGATATAAAAGAAACGAATTCAATTCAGAACTGTATAATTTTCTGTAAAATATACGTTCTTTTCTCAATTAAAATTCTTTTTATATATTTTATATATATATTTTATATATATATTATATTATATTATATTAGCTAAAATTTAGAAATATAAGAGCTCACTTATTAATTATGCGATTTGTTATTCTACCGCTTTCGGAGCAACCGTCTCTCTCTCTCTCTCTCTCACACACACACACAACTAACCTCTTATCTTCCCGTCTGGGGTAGAAATAACGATAATTATTTATAATATCTTATTCATCAGCTCAAAAAAAATAAATAAATAGGCATCCAATGAAGATATTGGGAAAATATCATTATCATCACGTCCACGTGTTCACACTTCTTCTGACATTATTAAATTTTCACTCAGGCGGATCATTTTGAGAGTGTAGAACAAAAGCTCTCTGAAGCGCTGATTGAACTTAGCCATTACTATAGAGGACTAGTATTCTCCGGAAACTATCCGGCACTATCTGGGGAACACAAGCTCAAATAATAAGGACCGCTGCCTTGGCTCTATGTTACTCGACTGCAGAATACGCGTGCCCTGTATGGTATAGATCCTGCGACGCTAAGCAGGTGGATGATGTCTTAAATGAGACATGTAGACTGATTACTGGTTGTATGAGACCGAAACCTCGTGAAAAAATCTATTGTTTAGCTGGCATAGCACCTCTAGATATCAAATGCGAGATGCTAGCTAGAAATGAGAGGCTGAAGGCATCTGTGTCTACAGACCATCCTCTGTTTGAATATAAACCTGCCCGTCAACGGTTAAAACCCAGGAAAAGCTTTCGCCATACAACCGAAAGTCTTACTGAACCACTCCAAAAATCAAGATTAGCCTCATGGAAGACAAGCAACAATCACCTTGCAGATTGGGTTGTACCATCCGAAAGTCTTCCACCAGGCCACAGAAAACTGGACTATCTGGAAAGCTTTAAATAGGCTGCGATGCAGCATTGGAAGATCCAAGGATAATGTAAAAAAAAAAGTGGGGATTCTCATGTGAATCATCCCTATGTGAATGTGGGGAAAAGCAAACTACTGCTCACCTCTTGAACTGTAGGTTATGTCTCTTTAGTTGTTCAATGGATGATTTGATTAATGCGACACCTAACGCTTGTGATCTGGCCAAATCTGCGCAGAAAAAATCTCATGGACCTTTGAGTGTACCTTTACTTAGTGTATTTATGATCTAAATTATGTTATTTTTCTTTCTTTTTTTTTTAATTCCAACATATAATCAGTTTTTTTTTTTTTTTTTTTTGTAAATTTATGCGTACTTGAACTATGTTGCTTCTGACACGAATAAATAAAAATAAACTTTTCGCGAAATTTATTTTAAACAGAGGGCTTTGAATCTTTTACCTACTCTGTATCTTTATTTCTTCATAAGCAATATGCGCTAATTGCCGCTTTTTGCAGTGTTATATAAGAATTTTATTGTAAATTTGTTGAGTTAAATTTTATCGGAAAATCACCTTGTTTTAAGCAATATGGACGAAGCGATAACGTGTCACATCTTTTCTTATCTTTAAGAACAGGAAAGCAGGCATTTGTCAGAACGGCCTTCCCAGGCCGTTCTGACAAATGCCTGCTTTCTGACAAAATGCCTGCGTTCTGACAAAAAACCAGCTAATTTTTTAATTTCGACATTTGAATATTCGCAATGGCTAAGATTAGATAGCTGGGGAATTGGGCATCCCTTGTTGCTGAGTGTTTCTTCGATGTTTAGTGTCATGAATCAACAGTTTGGAAATAGCACAGAATTCACTACTGGACAAGTGCAAAGTAACGTCTTGAGTTGAAAAGGACCAAGATTTTTGGACAATAAGGAAACCGTGGCTATGATGTGATGTGCCTGTACCAGGAAGGAGTAAGAGAAAATATCAGCCCAACCAAAGAAGCGAAATCTGATCTTTTTTGTCAATTAGGAAAGTATCAAAAGGTGATCAAATAAAGCAAGATCTTGTGTGAGAAATAAGACAAGACATGCTTTGATAGCACTGAAGGTGACCAGATTGCCCTCACCCCATTGAAGAATATTTAATATCGTTGTCGCCTCTGTATTTTTCCCTCCTTTTCTGTATATTGTGAACTACGGACTTTCTAATGCTTGAATGCTTCATAATAACACGTATGGACTTCCCCCGAAAAGTTGGGTATCCAACTATCATTCCCTGACCGAAGTTGTTTATTATTATTATTTATTTTTATTTATTTTTTTTTCAGTGTAGTTATTTATTTAGAATCACTGATCTGTTTTGTATACGCACAAATTTCCATGAACGGGTGTAGTCACATCCGTTTACCAATGTTTGAGTATTGGAAGTATCCACAAACTTTTGGCAAGGTGCTGCATATAGATTAAACGGCAGCTTCTACATGCCTAGAAGCTGCCGTTTAATCTGCCTAGAAGCTTTCTAAAAACATTGATCTCTAAGGTGAAATGGTCATAAGGTCAGCTATATCAACGTATGTGTAATCTGCAAACTATCAAATTGCTAGTTTCAATCAGTGCATATAATACTAAGAAAACACAACTTTTCTTGGAATGAAAAGATGCGAAACTTTTAAAACATGCCGCAATGATATCTAATCTAAACATTTATACCACTACACAGTTACGTCAAAAACTCTAGTTTAATCCTAACTGCTGATTAACTAGAAATATTTAGCAAAAGGAAGGTCACTATCACCGAATTAATTCACATAAACAATCACTAAGAAGGAAACAACCCGGAACTTATATATATATTCCAGACGTGATAAAATTACCAATTGATAAGGAAAATCTTGCAATTTATAGAGAACTATAAATTGAAAATTTACAGTTCTCTATAAGAACTATTAATATTTATATATCAATAAAGATATTAAAACTATTATTAATGAGACATTCCATGGAGTATCGAGACCCATCGCTGGAGGCCCACAATAGTTCAAACATGACGCTTTTAAACACAGTTTAAACTTTGGGTTTGTGTTACTGTCTAATATCCTATGTTGAATTATTGCAATGATTTTAACTGATAAAAACGCATCGCAAAGTTATCAATAATACATTCACGTTGATAACTTTGCAGTTGAGATGTATCATTCATAACATTTGATGTTTTTGTCTAGGGCTAAATTTGTTATGTGAGAAAAACAGAATGGCCACTATACCGTGATCAGGACTTTTTGTATTTTCATTCAATGGAAGTAGTAAATTCATATATGGAAGGAAAAGAGCAGAAGAAAAACTACAGCCTGGTTCCAGATCGCAACTATTAAACAAATCAGATTGTGGCATTATTTAATGTAAAATTATTCAAACTATTAACCAGTTGTTGCAACAGTAATAATTGTTGATTCATTCTCTCGAACGACTTCTGAAGTCGCAATAAAATCAAAAGGATCATGAAAAGCATTCTTCGAGTTATCTGCAGAAATGTTTACTGAGTATGCCGAAATTTTAATCCTATTTTAATCCATCGATAAAATGTCAAAGAACGGATTAAAGAAGAATTCAATCGAATAAAGAAGATTCTGATGTAACAAATTAGGATTAGGGTTTCATTTTCTCGAGAGTTGGTGTCACGTAAGTATGTTAGGATGAGAGATGAGCGATGAATGCGTTGGATTTTAACTGAGCGGCACACTGCTGTAGAGAGTAATGAATGCGAGGAGGAATTGGAGGAAGCACACCATTATTCCTACGCAGGGTGTTGCGTAGTTGAAACCTGGAGCATCCATCACACAGAAAGCTCATCAAGGGCGTAGTGATGGGATGGGCGCAAGGAACAGCCTGGTGGGTGGGCGAAAAATGAGACAGAGCAACTGGATCCTGAGGATGTGAAATGGGGACACGAGTGCGGCAGATATTTGCTCGTTAGGAGGGGGAGGAAACGATGCACTGACTGTTCTGTGCTGGTGTCCTTCCGTATGGGTAATCTCCATCCGAGGGATCCGGTTGAATAATCGGGATTTCTTTTTTCTCTCTTTAAGTTTCATGAAAAGATCTACGTGAGAATACTGAAGGCCAATGAAACAGAGGAAAGGATGAAACAATTTTGTCTTCAACATTTGTACGATGCTGTTGTCGGAGGTCATCGGTATATTGGATTTGAAGAGGTTTCCTAAAAAAAGAGTCGAAAGATGCTGTACCACAAAACCAAAGAGAAACCTCTGTGACGCAAAGGAAGGACGACAAATATCTCTTAGTTGGAAGAACTCGGTTCTAAATCCATCAAGGATGGGAGAAACATTATTTTCAACCAACCAACCAACGCTGAGTTATTCAGTCTCAGATGATATTAGCAAGATTTTTCCTCCCAGAATCTGTTTTTTTTTTTCTTGTAATTCTGATGTATTAACACCTGATATATTTCAGAATAATTGTCTAAAATAAGGAAACACTAAAACGACTCTCATCTGTAAAGCGTGCATTAGCCCATTAATGTATTGTCCAATTTTTAATGGATATAACACCAATGAAAAGGTGCTCTACTAGTGATGTGGTTAAAGGGACGCAGACCACAGATGTGAGAGTTCTGAGAAAAATTACAGGTCTGAGCAGATGGCTTCATGGCAGGATCACATTAAAAATAAAAACATTACAAAGGAACTTGACAATGTTCGCATTTTTTCTCCTTCCATACGTACAGACTGACTCAGTACTCATGTTTGGACAGACACAACAATCTCATAACCAATGTTTGAACTATCAAGAAAATATATTCCATATTGCCGTGAAGCGGTTCCTGAAATGACGAAAAAGAAGAGATTGTAATTGGCCCTAGAATACATGACTGATTCTATCGTCATTTCTGATGTATTAACATTCTCTATGTCTAAACATTACGAATGCAAATATCATGCAAAGTATATTATTACTTTTATTAATTTTATTAGTATAAAGCAATAATATATTTGTGTATTATTTATACACCACTTATTCGATCACTGAATAAATACTCTTCTGTAGTGATTCTCCAATAGATTATTTCATTAATTCAACACAGAAAGAAATAGGACAGGATAGAAGTGCTCAGAACGAATTAAAAATATAAGCTTCATAGTATTTTGATTAAAATATAATTAATATTTCAATAATGTGTTTAATTATATATAAATGCATTTTGTATAATCAAATTATTATTACCTCATTTCGTTAATATATAAGGAATTAATTATATATAATATAATTAGTAAAGCAAAACCTAAAGGCTTTTATTTATTAAGTTTTTAGAAAAAATTTCAAAATTCTCAGTCTAATATTACATTTAAAACTTTAGATTTCAAATTTTTTCCTCCTTGGCTAAGTTCATTAGAAGTTGCTGATCTACATGAGCATGGGACCTGAACAGACGTACTTCTGAATAGGGATAATTGTAAGGTACTAGTTAAAGCATGGCAATTTTCAGAAAACTATCAAAATTGTAGAATGTTCACGAAGCACTCCATGATATTCCAGGAGTGGAAAGATAGTGGTCAGAACAGAACTCGCCAGGCCAATGATTGCCGTCCACGCCTCGTCGGTGTTCGTGTTAAACCCAGGTTGTGCCGTCTTGTGTAAGTCCATAGACGATAAACTGTGGAACAGCTGATCATTGAATTTAATCAGGGGAACGAATGCGATGTTTCCTAAATCCTATTGTCCTCCCTACAGGCCTCAGAAATAGGCGCTCAGTCAGGATAATCAACCTATTCATTGACGACCACATCTACAATTTGCATCTGAAAGACATCATTGGAACAGTTACCATTTCAGATCAATCTCGCTTTCAGCTATGCCGTGTGGACATAGGTGATGGATTAGGCAAAACGGAAGAGAGAGAGAGAGAGAGAGAGAGAGAGAGGAATCCTACATGGCTCAGAAGAAACAGGCAGGAGGCAGCAGATGGCACGATATGGGAATGTTTACCTGAGAATTTCTTGAAGCCTTGATTCCGCAGACCACACTATCAGTGTGTTTTCGCCAGCAGGATAATACTCAGTAGCAAGTTACCAGTGACTTCCATGTATTACCATGGCCATCTCATTCGAAGTAATCCTCTAGAACATCGCTAGGATGACGTGGATCGAGAGATTCGGAGTTTGAATTACCCAGAAGACTTGTAGATCTACGAGAAGCAATCCTGACGAAACAGTACATTTGGTATCCCCCCCCCCATCCTCCATACTAAAATTTCCCCTACTCCGCAGACTCTATAAAGCCTTTGAACATTGTACGAAGAACTATTAGAACGATGGTCATAACATTTTAACTGGGCAGTGCATATATCAAGTGCCTTGTTCTTGTTAACTATGTTATTTTGAACTGATGGCCATTCTTCTTAGATTAGAATCCAGAAGCATGAAGGTTGTATGAAATACAATAGTATACTTTATTATATATATATATAAATAAACCTGTTAATTCTATCTTTGAGTGGTAACACATTTGAAAAACTCCTAAGAATATCTCTAAAGTCATAATGCATTTTGTTGAGCTTCGCCGTCTTTTAATCTTATGTGCTCTAAACACATACGATCGTCTTTATCTTCATTTTCCGATCTAAATGGTCCGATTGAAACCAAATTCGAAATGACTCAATAAATTATAACCGAAGTCCTAAATCACATTTCATTAAATCCCATCGAGATGATACTTAATTTTTAATATTAAGTGTAACGAACGTGACCTTAGTCTCAATCTGATTAAAACCAAAATTGAACCATTTGGATCCAATCTTCTGTATATTCTAAAATCCTAGAGGCAGAAAAACGCTGTTGCGATATATAAATGAGCCACATTTGGCCTCCTTGATTGATTTTTCCCTTTCCCGCGTTTCCGACCGTAGGCGACTTTGTAGGCATTGCCCACAAAGTATTCCTGGTGGGATTTTTACAGTTCATCATTGCTTTCTCCACCCCACCCCCAATTCTATCCGAGCTCGGGAACGCCGTATGGCTAGGACGTACTCATGACTGTAATCCATATGTGTTCACGGGGATGTTTTGTCTGTTCTGGGGGACGAAAACCCCAAGTTTCCGAGTGAAAAAACCCTCTACCTCCGTATGAGACCGGCTAACTCACCTTTAGTCGAAAGAGACTACATAAAGGTTCCTCACGTCACTGACGAGAATCGAATCCAAGTCTTCGCGACCAAAGGGCTTCGTCTCTACTGACTGAGCAACGGAGTCTCTTGGCTTCCTTGTGCCTCTGTTAATGGTCCGGTTGAAACGATTACCTAATTTCAGTAAATTCTAACCGAAATTCCAGCCGGATTAATTTGTGGACAGACAGACAGAAAAAACGAATCTTATAATAGGCGCTTGTGCGTTTTAAACACACATAAAAGAAAATTTTCTGGTTGGGAGACTCGATTATCTCCTCAATCTCTCTCTGCTTCGTTAAAAAACTCAACTTTTTCAAATTAATTTCATCTAAAAGTAAAATGACAAAACTCTGATTATTTTAGACAGTTTTATATTCAATGCATTATACTGCATTCGTATAACTGTATCCATAAAAAAAATCCCCATAAATTTTTCCTTCAATTTTTTTTTAAAAAAAACCTCTACGACACGATCCCCAAATTTTAATACTTCACAACAAAGTGCGTTTAATTATTTTATTGTTAGTTGCACATGTTTATTAAATACAGTATAAAAAATATTGCGCACATTTAGTTCGGATAATGCCGCCAGTCTCTAATCTCCTTCTTTTATATGATATCGATAAGTTGTCTTCTTTGAATTTCGACTTCCAATGAACTTTTTGATTGGCATGTGGAACAGCTGCAGATTTCATCATGCATTTATTTCTCTCAATTATATAAAATTGCTGACAACTCTGCACCACACAAACATATTTGTTTACCCAATTTGATTTAAAACAGTTTCGGGCACTAATGAAACAAAAATTTTACAAATTTTGGTGAGAGTGAGTGACATAAAAAATGTAGACGATTTTTTGTTCATTGTAGTTAGTCAATATTTAGAGATCATTCCTAAAAGTTAAGAAGCATGTGATCGAAGAAGCATGGAGTAAATTTTTCCTCTTGGCAGGTGACGTGAATGGATTTATAATAATAATTATTATTTTTATTATTACAAGAAACCTGCAGGGAGTCCAAGAGTTGTCGAGAAAGACCACACATCACTCACATCAGCTGTCATACCTTCTCTTGAATTCACCCTCTGTCCAAAAAGAAACCGAACTTTTCTAAAATAGAAGAAACTAGTTTTGCTACCTGTTGTATCTTTTTGTTGTCGAAACTCCTTCTTTTAGTGTTGTGTCAACTGTTTATGACATTTGTTTCATTAGAAGCCGAGTTATAGTGCTAAGAGTGACAGTGTGTTTTGACGAACGGTCGGAAAATGAGTTTCAAACAGAGAGCTGCGATTGACTTTTGTGTTAAACTTGTTAAACGTTTTACCGCAACGCATCAAATGCTTAAAAAAAGCACACGGTGATGAATGGTTATCCTGTACTCAAGTTTTCGAGTGGTTTAAGCGATTTCAAAGTGGTCGTGAGACTCTTGAGGACGACGAAAAGCCGGGCCGTCCAAAAACTGGACTGAGCGAAGTTAACATCTAAAAAAGTGCGTGATTTCATCAAAGAAAACCCGAAATCGTCGGTGAGATTGATTGATGATGGATTGGGAATTTCAAAATCAACTATGCACAACAGTTTGGGCCTTCGTAAATTGAATTCGCGATTTGTTCCCCACAAGTTGACCGACGACCAAAAAATGTATCGAACTGAACACTGCAAGGACCTCATTAAAACCGCTCGTAAAGACTCAAACTTCCTTGAAACGATCGTTATTAGTGACGAAACGTGGTATTTTGAGTAAGAGCCCGAAACAAAGCGCCAGAGTGTTGAGTGGAGACCACCAAAAGAGGGAAATCCGAAAAAAAGTCGCTTGGAGAAGTCAGAAGTAAAGAAAATGCTGTTTTGTTTCTATGATTCCAAGGGTTATCCACAAAGAATTCGTTCCGCCTGGCCAAACGGTCCATGGTGAGTTTTATTTCGAAGTTTTGAAGCGATTGAGAGCGAGAATTCGTCGTGTATACGGCATAGAGCAGAGTAGAATCCGTAGAGTACCTAATTTATAACAATAATATATTTTTATTTAATATCTGTTTTAATATATCAGTACTATCGATATTCTACAGACCTGGTTAGCCGATTGTTAGGCTTTTATCCGCTTTTCAACTAACAGATTGTGTGTTCGAATTCCGCTTTCGTATGAATGTTTGTTATTGTCTTTAGATGGAAGACGAATATCATTGCTAGATGTGAGACCACTACCCAATTTATTGGAGGCCTGAAGTGGCATGTAAACAGTTCCTTGTTCGGTCTATAGAGCAGGGATTCACGTAAAAATAAATAAAAATACAAAACATGAAATAACATTAGTTTTAAAAAACTCCAGAGTTCTCACGTTCTGATGTGCTACAGGTTTACAAACCTTTCGTGGATAGGAATTACATAAAAATATATAAATATTGATTTTGAATATTTATATATTTACAGTAAATATCTTAATTGTAAAGTATTCCTTTCCATCTCGGTACATTCTCATCAAAGCGCCATTTACAGCTCTCTAGACTGCAGAGAATCCCTATAGGTCCGAAGGTTTTTCTTATCTATAGACGTTTTTTTTTTTTTTAATTATATATGGAATATTTAAGTTCCGGGAGTTGTTTCCTCCTTAGTGATTGTTTTATTTATATGTAAATTAATTCCTTGATAGTGACCTTCCTTCTAATACGCATTTCTTTGTAATCAATCTTGTTAAAATTGATTCAACAGGTTTGCATTAAGTAATGCAACAGTAAGTTTTGTTTAATAGCTGTATTCTATCACCAGGATATGGATACGAGATTAAAATCTGGTTCACAGTTAGGATCAATATCGTTTTAGTAGGCCTGATTTTACAATACAGCTGTTAAACAAAAGTATGCTGTTGTATTCTTTAATGCAAAATTATTGATGTTATTAATCAATTGTTGTATGAATAATGATTATGGATTCATTCTGTCTGACGTCTTCTGACGTCACAATGCAGTTATGGAAAGCAAACTGTTCCTGTACTACCAGCTGCAAAATTGTTTACCCAGGGCACACCTTCTAATGATATTTTGAATGCATCTACGAGATGTCAATTAATGGATTAAAGAAGAATTCAATCGAATAAAGAGGGTTCTGATGTAACAAATTAGGATTAGGATTTCATTTTCTCGAGTGTTGGTGTCACGTATTTTAGGAAGAGTGATGAACGATGAATGCGTTGGATTCTAACTGAGCGACTCTCTACTATAGATATTGAATGATAGAATAGAGTAATGAATGCAAGGAGGATTTGGAGGAAGCACATCATCATTCCTACACAGGGTGTTGCATATCTGAAAGCTGGCGCATCTGTCACACATGAAAGCTCATCAAGGGTGTAGTGATGGATGAGCGTAAGGAAAAGCCACGCAGGTGGCGAAAATATGTGGCAGAACAAATGGATCCTGAGGATGTGAGATGGGGACACGAGTGCGGCAGATATTTGCTCCTGATCCCTCGTATGGGTAATCTCCATCCGAGGGATCAGGTTGAATAATCGGGATTTCGTTTTTCTCCTTTAGGTTTTCATGGAAAGATCTATGGGGGAAGACAGAAGACCAATAAAGAGACAGAGGAAATGATGAAACAGCTTTGTCTGCAACATCTGCTCAATGCTGTTGTCGGACTTCATCTGTATACTGGATTTGAAGAAGTTTACTTTAAAAATAGTCGAAAGATGCTCTTCCACTAAACCAAAGAGAATCCTCCATGACGCAAAGAAAGGATAAAGGAATGCAGACCACCGATGTGAGAGTTCTGAGAAAACTTACAGGTCCGAGCAGATAGCATCATGGCAGGATCACATTAAAAATAAAAACATTAGAAAAGAAATTGACCACGTTTGCATTTAAGAATGGGTGAGCAGGGTGGTGATATGGTTATGTAAATAGAATGGGTGAGGATCGGGCGTATAAGCCTTTTTGTCGCAGGCGCCTTGCCACAATTTGTCGAAATATCTGCGTACCTGTGCTTTAATGGAGCCGACTTCCAAGCTGATTTAGCAAAGCAAATTCTTTTATTCGATTATTCAAATTCGATTATTAAATTTTTAGCAAAAAAAAAAAACAGATTAGTCTAACGTTGCATTTGGAATCTGAGATTGAAAATTTTGGAATTTCTTGGTTTCTATTTGAGTATCAACGAAGCCTTTTATCTGGATTTTTCCAGGTCTTCTATTGGCAATTTCTAGGACTAATCACATAATAATAATAAAATTAAATAAATCCATATAAACTCAAATGCTATAAAAGCTCGTCCATAGCAGGTTTTTACAGACATTCATGCCTACGCTGTGATTCGAACCCACGAACTAGGGATTAGAGAGCGGGTATACACTAATCGGCCAATGAAGCAGGCATTTTCAAGTGAAGGTGTGAGTTAGCCGGTCTCTGAAATTTAACTAAATTTCACTAAACTGATCCAGCCATAGTGGAATTGCTAATATCATTTCGAAACTTTTTTTGAAAATCTTATGATAAAAGTGATCCATTTAGAACAACAACTGAACTGTGCAGACAGCTTCTAGTAACGACAATTTCTATTAATTCCGCGAAGTCAGAGAGTTATTGTAATACATAATGTGGACACGTGATTTCTTTGTTGCCCCGAATATAGCCGAACTGAAAACTGGAACGGTTCGACATTTTCTTGTAAAAGTTTCAAATAGCGAATCTGATTCAGATTCGCTATTTGAAACTTTTATTCATCCCATAATAATTATATTTGAATTATTGTAGGAGGAATAAAATTCATCCCATAATAATTGCTGTATTGAAGTCGCATATTACTGCTAGTAACAATAATAATAATGGAGCCTGCGTAGACTGGGCTTTTTTTTCCGGAAACAGGCAAATCAGTCCCATGAAACAGTTATCGGACAAGAAAGACAATAAGAAACCATATTGTTCTATAATTATCCCCTATTAAACTAGCATTGCTTTCTCACTCTGCAGGATTCAGTATTTGTTCTAAATGGATCACTTTTATCATAACATTTTCGAAAAGTTAAAATTTTCGGCGAATTGGTTTTTCTATGAATTGCATTTTCGACGAATTGCCGTTCGATGAATTGTTCATCCGATTAATTGCCTTTTCGATGAATTGTTTTTCGATTAATTGCCTTTTTGATGAACTCTCCGGATGCCGATGTAAAAGAGTCGAGCATGTGAATATTACAATTACAGTGATGTTTGTGAAAACATGAACGTAGAAAACGAATTGTAGATCTTGGATCTATGTAATTGCATCGAATCCCATTCAGAAAAATGTGTAGATGGCATTATAAATATAAATAAATCAGCGACAACTGATCAAGAATGTTTATATATATATATATATATATACGATAAAATTGAGATCAAAATATTGAAATATTGGTTGAGGTTGGAATATATTAAATCATTATATCTAAAATGAGTTTCAATATATTTACCTTTTTTTTTTTTTTTGTACGTTATATTTTTATTTATTATTATTTTTCACCCCGTTATATAGGGCAAACTTGCACACTTCCATTTCTGGAGTTCGAAAATGGAAGAATTATCAAATACAGTCGTAATAAATTGAAGTTTTCTTGCGACAAAGGATATTATTTAGCAGGTCCCAAAGAACTGAGGTGCAAGAATGGCGTGTGGTCTGATAAACGAATACCAGAATGCATGAAAACGAGTAAGTATCCGTGTTTGTATTCAGCTAAATCTAGCGTACGTATATCAAATGAAATAAGAGATTAATTAGAGTCTCTACAGAGAAAAAGACAAATAAATCTTCAGGAATATATGTATAATATTCCTGATTATATATGATTATATTACAAGCAAATCGACCCTAGAACACATGCAATTTACTGACAAAAAACTGAGCAGTTAAAAACTCTTTCGTTAAACCCGTTTTCCCGAAGAGTTAGATCCGTTTTCCGGAAAACAGATCTAACTCCTCCTCTTCTCGTCGGGTCTGCTTCAGACCCGACGAGAAGAGGAGGAGGGAAGCCGGTAGAAATCTCATCAGTCCTGATCTGAAGCATCGTTTTCCCTGTTTCTTTCAGAAATTCTCTTTATGTTTCTAAACAGTTACCAAAGTTAACACATTTCATTCGCTTTGTGAACGTTCCACCCTTCATCACCGCTCAAATCTTAGAAATAAAACAGAAGTAAAGTTAAAAGAAATAGTCACGTATGTGTCCAAGCTAATTTTTCTGTATAACAAAGAAGTTTTATTTGTTTACTTAATACAAATGATTATATTTCACCGTTTCTAGGCAACAGTGGGTTCTACTTGCATCTTCTGCCCGGTGTGTTAGAGATGACTTGAAGATGGAAATGGTAGACAAACTGTATCTTAGTGGTAACATTCTCATTACGACTATAATAGAAGGATTTAAGTTGGAGTCCATCCTACGCTATAATCAAAAATATCCCATTCAAGCTCATCTGGACTCTTACTCTAAATAAGAAGTTGGTCCATCCTTTGCTGTTATAAATGCCTCAATGTTCTGGGAAGGCTCTCTACTTGATTTTGGTACACTATTGCAACAATTACAATTTCAGAATGGCAAGCGATTCGGCCTGACTCGCAGCCGGAATTCCAATTCATCCTACAGTTGTTATATTGGGTTAAAATCAGAGCCCTCTTCAGACCAGTCAAGTTCTTCCACACCCCATTTCATTCCTGCACACACGCCGCTTTGTGGACGGGGCATTATCTTGTTGATTCAGAAAAGTATCTTCACAGAACACTGATATAAATTCGGAACCATAGAATTGTCCAGAATGTTATATTAGACCTCAGTGTTAAAATTCCCTCTCATTTGAACTAGGAGACCCAGCTTGAACCATGAAAAACACCCCCACATCATGATACATTCTTCACCAAACGTCACAGTTGGTGCAACACATTCGGGCAGGTCGCATTCACCTGCCATCCGCCAAAATGAGACTCGTCCATCAGACTGCTAGATGGTAAAGTGTCATTCATCACTCCAGAAAATGTGTTTCTACTGCTCCAGTCCACCGGCGGCGAGCTTGTGTGCAGCTGAGTGGCCATGTTCTTCAGCTCCCGACAAACAGTTGTGGTGCTGGATTTGCTTGTAGAGACAATTCGGAACTCGGTTACGAGTGCGTCAACCGAGGATAGGCGATATTTTTGTCCACCAGCATCAGCACTCGACTGTCCCGCTCTGTCATTTTATGTAGCCTAGCAGGGCGTAATTGTGCTGTTGTTGTTCCTAGACGTTTCCACTTCACATTAACATGCCTTGCAGTTGATCAGAGGAAACTTCAGCAGGACAGAAATTCCCCGAAGTGAGTTGTTGCAAAGGAGTCATCGTATGATAAGTCAGTGGCACATCGAATGTAACTGATCTCTCCATTACGGTCCATTTTACTATTAATGTTTGTGAAAAACCGTATGGGTCCTTTTACACTTGTATGAAACATAGTTTGATGTGGGTATATTGCCATATCCACTACGACAAAAGAGTGCTTGGATATTTTTTTTATCAGATAGGCTTACATATTCGGATCGCGGTTTCAAGAACGAAACACACAATATTTTACCTTGCCATGCTTCTGCTCATGCTCTGATTTAAGTGAATAAAATAAATGACATTGTAAAGGGTTATTTTGACACAAACCAATGCAGATCAGAATAATTTTTGCATTTTAGGACACCTAACTACCAGCAAAATTTGCTCTTACCTCATTTAAAATTTCCGGAATCGTAACTTGACTACGTGTCTTTAATCTCTGTGTGGGTTCGATTCTAGTTGTCGACCGTTAGTTTATTTGTTTATTAATTTCTTACTCCCAGAAATTCGGGATTTTAGCTGCGCCTCAACTTAGAAAAATCGACTGAAAAATCACACGATTTTTTTTTTTTAATAATACACAATAATATAATAACAATAGTACACACATTGTTAAGGTTCACAACACGAGATGGCGGTAGTCATGCTCTGTATTCCTGTCACCCATCTACAAATCGTCCTTAGAAAAATACTCATCTATCGATAATGATGATACTAATGAAGGATCCAGTCCTAGTGAATTTCGATTTACAAAGATTGTGGATAAAATAGTTTCCTCTATTATATTTCGGGATTTTTTTTTTTTTTTTTAATAAATAACAAGATAAACAATGTTGCTACGTAAGATGTCCATGTTGGGTTCTCTATACTCCGCTTACAAAATTATCTTTATTCGAGAGTGTAATTCTGAAATTTCGTCAGCATATCTGTAGAATTATTGACTTGTTTTGAGCTCCAAAAAATCATTAATTTATTCATTTTATTTAAAAATTATTTCATAACTCACTGAAGTATTTAAAGCAGTATAAATTATCTTAAGTTTGCGATAAACAATCTACACAGGTTGTTTCTGAAGTGGGATGGGAAGGAACTGCTTAGTTCGGTGGTTCTGAGGATTAATCATTAAAATCAACAAAAAGCATTTGAAAAACAAGCTTTTAATATTTATTTATGAGAAATGTTTTGAGTTCAGGAATAATCAAAAAGATACACAAACATCAACATATGTTTTGTAATAATAATAAACCTGAAGATTATAAACTAAGTGATTGAGCACCCCCCCCCTCTCTCTCTCTTTTCTGTTACATTAATTCTAAAGGAGGAGCGTCAAAGGTCATTTCTAAAAATTTCGAGGAAAATCAAGGCCAAAGGAGAGGTTCCAGTTCCAAGAAATGTTTCGCATACTTGATACTGAATCTCCGCAGCTCATTTGAGAGGGCGTCGTGAAGTTTGTACCTTACCGGGAAGGACTTACGTTCAAATTCCATCGAATACACGAGGAACGTTTCAAGGGCTTTTTAAATGAAGGTCATTTAGGCATTACTATTTTGCTTTGTTCTCTTTTTATTTACCTGCCCAAATGCTCTTATTTCATCTTCTAAAACAGACAAACCTGATGATAACAGAGAATTGTGAGTGTAGTCATTGTGAGACTGTCACTATCTGTGACAGTCTTACACTCTCACAGATAGTGAGAGCTGAGGGCCAATCCATTATCAATAATTGATGATGGATTGGCCCTCGGTCTTGTTCATTCATTAGGTGAACATAACAACAATAAACATCATAATCTATCAAATCTTGTAAACCCTCTAACTAATATAAGTCTGGAGGGAGAGAGGACAGCAGACAACAGCCGCCATCTCCTGGTCCCTAATCCTAATACTATGCATACGAGGTCTGTTCAAAAAGAAAGTTCCGGGACATCATTTATTTTAAATATATGGAAAAGATTATGAGCTATAGGAACATAACTCCTTCGAAATATTCTCTTTCTAGGTCAGTGAAGTATTCGAAGCATTTTCTCCACATTTGGAAGCATCTCTGGAACTGTTCTAAAAGAATATGAGTGCTCTGTCAGATTCTTTTTAGTTTCATTCAAGTCTTGAACCCTTCGTCCTTTAAGTAGAGATTTTAGCTTAAGTGGAAAAAAGGCATCACAGTTTCAAAGCACTGCAATATGGTGAATTGAATGGGTGAGGTACGGCTATGTTCTTTCGAGACAGAAACTAACTCATTTCCAAAATCTTCCTAGTTTCTAAATCTTCGGGCAGAATCGAACTGAGATTTTTGTTTCACAGATCAACTCACTCTCAAACAGAGTTGATTCGCTGGTTGTTGATGATCTTTTGTTCAACACGAGCCATCAAATCACGGGTGCAGAGTCAATCGAAGTTTGATCGTCAACAATGACAATGCCTTAAACCACTGGAACGTCTCTGAGTGGCTTAAGACATTTTCCTCAAAATCTATTTTAAGCAGTTGATAAAGGTTTTATGGCTTTTTTTTTTGCTAAGTTTAACGCAAAACTTGTTCCACGTGGTGTTCATTAATTCCTGTCATCGGAGCACGCAAAAAAAAAAAAAAAAAAAACCGTGTTCATTTTTCAAAGCACTGCGGGTAATTAAGGTAATGTAATGATCTCAGACTTGTTTCTTCATGTTACGACATGTCCATATACATATATCTGCTTAAAAATAATGCGCTAGCGTGCGCAATTTCTTTATAGTAATAATTTTCCCAGAACGTTTTGAACAGAGTTAGTATTATAATCTGAAATAATGTGTTGTATAGTTGAACGACCAACACACGAAATATTAAACCTATCATATATCAATTAAAAAACATTGGATTCGTTGTTAACGATATTCTTTTCCCATCATTTATCTTGTCCTAGTCAGTGTTTTGTTATGGCCTGGTCAGTGGTTACTTAACTGGGAAACGGGATTTTGCAAAGTACTCAATGAATAGTGGAAATGGAATCGAGTTGTTTTGTTTATTTTGGGAATTCGGGAAGAGAGGGCTAAGGCATTGATTGAGGTTAGTGTATTATGATCTGTGAGATGGAGGTGGAAAAATTTTTCCACCTCCATCTACGTTACACACAAATAAATAAAATAATTTAAATGATTTAAAACAACCAAAAGAAAAACAGGATACAAAATACAGGAAAAACTGAAATAGCAGTCCACGCCTTTGAACCAAAACATACCCCGCAAATCGACAAGGCCACAATAAGAGACAGACAAGATAACGAAACAATGCTTAGAATATCGGAAACGATAGCCATAAAATGTGACAAAAACTCATTAAAGGCCCACCGACCCTACATAAGTAGGGGTGACGGTTCTGACAAGATCAAGATAAGATAAAGAATCGTGACGTGATTGGTTGATGACGTCATTGTGTGCATGGCTTCATGGGTGTGGAATGTTTGGAATTTCCGTGTGGGCAACTGTGTCACTGGCTTCAGCTCTTGTGTTTTGGTTCGCGTATGGGATTATGGGTGATGGTAGAGATAAGGATTCGTGTTGTGATTGGTGGTGCAATTCTGACAAGATGAAGATCAAGATAAGATAAGGAATCGTGACGTGTTGTGTGTTGTTTTCAGATGTAGAAAAGTGACGTCATTTGTTATTTGTAAATAAATGTCGTCATTTGTTATTTGTAAATAAGTGACGTTGTTGTTTTGAATGGAAAGGATGATATTAGTGGATAAGAAATCGTGTCGTGATTGTTGCTCACTTCTGACAAGATCAAGATCAAGATAAGATAAGGAATCGTGTCGTGGGTGTGTGTTGTTTTCAGATGTAGATAAGTGACGTCATTTGTTAGTTGTAAATAAGTGACGTTATTGTTTTGAATGGAAAGGGAAATATTAGTGGATAAGTAATCGTGTTGTCATTGGTGGACACTTCTGACCAGATCAAGATCAAGATAAGATAAGGAATCGTGACGCAAATGTTTGTTGTTATTGAATTTGGAATGATAATTTAATTTAACTATATTCTATGTCACACAAACATACAGTTTTTTTTTTTCTTCTATAGATGGTTGTACTAATTTTCCAATACATTTTGGGTATTTCTTTCCTGTTAAAGTGTGGGAATTCTCAGAGAAAGTCGTGATGGCGCTCGTGTTTCAAGTTTTTCTGAATAATTAATTATATACTTAAAAAACCTGTCCTTAAACACACATACACACACACACATATACATATTAGATATAAAAAATCGCTAATGTATCCATGTTGATACTCTAATATATACCCTATGATTATTCTTATGGGAAAAAAAAATACTATTCAGTATTAGAATTACGCTTACCAAACAACATGCGATCAGTTATGTTTAAGTTAAAAAAGTACTTACAGTTTTCCAGATGACTCTTCTAAATACGAATATTCCAAAATAGTTCAATTTTATATCCACAACACAACACAAACACAAAAACCACAAAGAATGAAATTTCTGTAAATACTGTAACCTGAACTAGTTACTTTGTCCTTTTGGATTACAGACCGTAGATGCTGTGGTTTCGTCATTTGCAATATCCTCCAGCGAGCGGTTTTCTTCAAAGGGGATAACATGAGTCACATCCGTATTGTTCAAAAGGTAGCATTTTCTCAAGTTTGGATATTTCTCAAATAATTACATATGACTAAGGACTTAGTATCAAGATGTTTGAATAACACATATCCTAAAATTATTCATTCTTCGTTACCGTCGGAATTCATTGGTGTTGTAAATTAATGCTTACATTTAATTTTAATTTAGAGTAGTATCCGATTGGTTGTCTGTATTAATTCTTTCCCACTTGGGAAAGTCTATGCGCTGTTTTGTTTAGGGTAAGTGTTATTTCCGGTTTCGAATTCCGATTGCTGTTAGAGTATGGAATTCAGAGAAGTGAAATTTTTATTATTTTTTTTTTCAATTGATTCGTTATTTTCTGTATTTTACTTTTACAGGTCATATTCTAACAGAATAACTGAGCAGAATTAATAAATATATAAAGTATATGAGACTTAGTTGAATATTTAATTTAGATTACTATCCGATTGGTTCGTTCTCTGTTTAATTCCTTCCCACAGTTGCTCATGCTATGTTTCCTAAGCTTGGTGGGAAACTCTATGCGCCTTTTTGTTTAGGGTAAGTGTAATTTCCTGTTTCGAATTCCGAGTGCTGTTAAGGTATGGAATTCTGACAAGTGAAATTATTATTTTTTTTTTTTCAAATTGAATGGCTATTTTCTGTATTTTACTTTTAAAAATCAGTTTAATTACATATTCTAACAGAATAACAGAGCAAAATTAACGAATAAATAAAATGTGAATTTATTTTCCAACACTGTAGATTTCTTACTATGTCGTATCTTAAAGATATATCTCTTATCCGGTCGCCAACTTGTTGTACCTAGGTGAAAACTAGTGTGTGTGTGTGTGTGTAGTAACGTGTTGGTTTAAAATATCTAATGGCTCTGTAAAATAACCAAATTCTAGCAGTATTGTAATTTCAGGTGAAACCTTCTGCACTAAAATTCTGGTTATTAAAATAATGCTCGATTTTTTTTTTTTTTTGCTTCCAAGAGTTGACAGTTTCTTGATATATTTGAGGGCTTGCATGAACAAATAAGACTTTTAACTCACTAAGTCAAAATAAATAAATAAATAAAATAAAATAACAAAAATCTAGTTTGTGGTATTAAATTTTACAAGGAGAAAAAAAAATGTTGTGGTCTTACTTAAATTTGTATTTTGACTGTTGTCCTCTCAGTCCGACTGTTTTTTTTTTCACAGTAGGGATATTTATATATTTTAACACAATTATTATATTAGATATTCTTTCCAACACAAATAGATAATTATGTATTCTTATTTCAAATAAATATTAGCTCAGAAAGAAAGAAAGAAAATTGTAAAGAAAAAAAAAAAAGTTTACCTTCAAATAACTATTTTGGAATCACAGCAAACAAGAAATTCATCACCTTTTCAAAGTTTTAAATTCCTACCCATATTGTTTTCATCATTTGGTATCATTTAAATGAAGAACGGTTCTGGCTATAAGGTTTGTTAATGTTATTTATTTTTCTCTTCCATTGGCTGTAATTTTTTTTTTTTGATACATTCATGCTGATTCCTTATTATCTACACACTACGATACCTTTTTATTTTCTACAACAAACGTTTTTCGAGTTTAAGTAACGTGATTGGGTAAAATATCAGCTGTTTGTCTCTGTAAAATAATCAAATTCTAACAGTCGTATTGTTAGAATTTGGTACGACTGTTTTTCTAGCCTGGTGAAGGTATCTACTTCAGATGTAGTAACAAATTGTCACTTATCACTTCATTTTTACTTTATTCACAAAACTACAAATCCGTTATTTGGTATGGTCTCTGTTTTTAATTTCCCCATTACTAGAATGTACGGGTGGTAAAGTTTTGAAATAAGTTTCGACTCGCAAGAAAAATAAAATGTTTACATTCAAATAACTATTTATGATCACAGCAAGCAAGAAATTCATCAGCTTTTCAAAGTTTGGAAATTCATACCCATTTTGTTTTCATCATTTGGTATCATTTAAATGAAGAACGGGTATGGGTATTAAGTTTGTTAATGATTTTGATTTTTCTCTTCCAAAGGCGATTATTATTTGATATATACATGTTGATTCATTTGTTATCTGCATGCTACGATATCATTTTTATTTTCTACAATAAACTTTTTTAGAGTTTAAGTAACGTGATAGACTAAAATATCAGTTGTCTCTCTGTAAATAACCAAATTCTAACAGACGTATTGTTTGAATTTGGTACGATTGTTTTTCTAGTCTGGTGACGGTATCTACAGATGTAGTAACAAAATTGTCACTTTTCAGTTCATTTGTACTTTATTCACCAAACTACAAATATGTGTTGTCAAGTTTTGAAAAAAAAGTTTCGACTGGCAGTGATATGTTTTTAAACTTTTATCATGTACAAATATCTTAAAAGAAAAGAAAAATGTACCTTCTTTTCTTTTTTACATCAAGCTTTTTTAAGAGTTTGGTAACGTGATGAGTTAAAATATCTGCACTCTGTAAAATAACCAAATTTTTATCTTACTTTGTGTTGGGAAAGGTAAAATTTGTATTTGTGTTATCTGGAGAGTATAAACCTTTTTTCTATACTAAACTTTAAGAGTTTAGTTATGTTTTGGGTAAAATTATCTGCTTTCTTTCTGTAAAATCACCAAATTCTAATAGGTAGGATGTTCGAGTTTGCGAACGAAATGTTTACAGATAACTCAAAAAAAAAAAAAAATGTCAATAGGTAGCATTAGACAAATTTCTAAATACTTAATTACAGGATATCAGGTTTCCCATGGTCTTTGCATTAATTTCACATTAGTGATTTTTTACAATAATTAAACAGAATTGCATTAAGGTATAAAGTTATGGATTTTATTATCAAATTCTAAACTGAATAACTGAGTAAAAATTTCACTGTGGAAAACACAACAGCAACACACATCTTTGTTCATTTGCTGAAATATTACTTACAACGAAAAAAAAAATCGAAACTTGTAATTACCTACAAATATTTCACAATATTTAGTTTACACTATTTTCCTGAAGAAAGAAAATTTCAAAGACTTTTGTGGTTCACTCATTATTTTACTTTACTGGACCTAAACACCACAACACAACACAATACGATAGCTGCACAGGATGAACGAATTGCAGTAACTGAAAAGACACTCGACTCGATTGTTTTTCTTTATAGTACTGTTTACCTGACCCTTTAACCTGACCGTTCCTTCCAAATGAAACTTTCGCGCAGGTGACTCACAGACATGTTTTCGCATGCTGGTGGATTGATGTTGATGTGCGTTTATCTTACTTTGTGACATTATGGTACAAACTTTATCTCTGTGGCTCGAATTCATTCTCTCACTCTCTGTAAAAATAACCAAATTCTAACAGTTCGGATTTTCGATTATGTGAACGATTTGTTTTCAGATAACTCAAATAATGTCAATAGGTAGCATTAGACAATTTCTAAAATAATCAATACATGGATTTTCGTTTTCAACACCTTTTTTTTTTCCTGTCCTGGCATTAATTTCACAGTTGTGGTTTTTTTAAAATAATTAAACAGAATTGCATTAAGATATAAAGTTGTGGATTTAAATATCAAGATCTAATCAGAATAACTGAGTAAAAATTCACTGTGGAAAAACACAACAACAAAAACACACATCTTTGTTCATTTAAGTTTACAAATGCACATTTTATTTTGCTGAAATACTATTTACAAGTATATTCACTGAGAAAAATTCGAAACATGTAATTACCTAAAAATATTTCACAATATTTAGTTTAGACTCTTAACATTTTCCAAAGAGTTCAATGAATAAAATTTTTGTTACTCACTGTTTCTTGGTTACATTACATCAAAACAGCTGGTCATGCAAAAGAATTTTTAAATCAGATACCATGGTAACCACACTTCCATACGTTTGATATTGTGTCAGTCTGGAAATGACACCATGCCTTGCTAAACATTCTGTGTATTCTTTTGTCAGCAAATATACACAAACAGTTTTTGTAAAATGTTCGTAAATGTCCCAAAATAAAGAATCTTTATCGAATTGGATAAAATCTTGAAAGTCTAATTTTACCATTGATGAATTTAAATGTTGAGCGATAATTTTTCCCATTAAACGGACAGTTGGTAATTCAGTTTCCAAAAATAGTAAATGATTACCAATGTCGTACATTTTTGTTGAAAATCTCTCAGCTTCTTCACAACTAATAGAAAAAACCTTACTTCCATCAGCTCCTGTATCATCAAGTATTAGTTCCCCATCTTGGAATTTCAGAATATAACAATCACCGAGGTCCATTTCGTAGTCAACTCTTCTTTGCAAGTAGCCAAGGATATCAGACCACTTCCTGCGTAATTTTTCCCAAGTGGTCTGGGATAAATACATCACAATGTACGTGTCTTCTAAAATAATAATCGGTTTCCATCCTTTTAGAGCTAGGTGAAGAGTTTTGTCTCGTGCTATTTTCCTGAAGAAAGAAAATTTCAATGACTTTTGTGGCTCACCCATTATTTTACTTTACTTTACTTTCCTGGATACCAATCACCACAACACAATACGATAACTTCACAGGATGAACGAATTGTCATAACTGCAAAGACACTTGACTCGTTTATTTTTCCTTATAGTACTGTTTACCTGACCTTAACCCTGACCGTTCCTTCCAAAATGAAACTTTTGTGCAGATGATTCACGGATATGTTTCTACATGTTGTTGGATAAACCATGACGACAATGACGGATGTGTGTCACCCTGGGAAAATTCCAAGATATCTTATCTCAAAAACATCACCCACAATTCCATAGCCAAACAAAATATGACAACAATGTCGTTATGTGTTTGGATATTTCTGGGGAACATATGTCTCTCATACTGTGATATCACAGAGGGTGACAGATGTCTTCCCTGCAATGCTCCCCCCACCTAACCCCATCACCCTAGTCTCTCACCATCCCCTCTCCTCCAGAAGATGTCTTTTCATAAAAAATGCGTTTTTTTCCTAAAAAGTTATCATAAAAAACAAGTTTTTTAATTTTTTTTCCCAAAAAAGTTATCAGTATCAATTGGAGGTGACATCACTAAAAGATATCCGCAAATGATGAGCTCGCTCATCTCCACTAGGCTGAGCAGACATCTTCTGGAGGAGAGGGGATGGTGAGAGACTAGGATGATGGGGTTAGGTTGGGGGAGCATTGCAGGGAAGACATCTGTCACCCTCTGTGATATCACAGTATGAGAGACATATGTTCCCCAGAAATATCCAAACACATAACGACATTGTTGTCATATTTTGTTTGGCTATGGAATTGTGGGTGATGTTTTTGAGATAAGATATCTTGGAATTTTCCCAGGGTGACACACATCCGTCATTGTCGTCATGGTTTATCCAACAACATGTAGAAACATATCCGTGAATCATCTGCACAAAAGTTTCATTTTGGAAGGAACGGTCAGGGTTAAGGTCAGGTAAACAGTACTATAAGGAAAAATAAACGAGTCAAGTGTCTTTGCAGTTATGACAATTCGTTCATCCTGTGAAGTTATCGTATTGTGTTGTGGTGATTGGTATCCAGGAAAGTAAAGTAAAGTAAAATAATGGGTGAGCCACAAAAGTCATTGAAATTTTCTTTCTTCAGGAAAATAGCACGAGACAAAACTCTTCACCTAGCTCTAAAAGGATGGAAACCGATTATTATTTTAGAAGACACGTACATTGTGATGTATTTATCCCAGACCACTTGGGAAAAATTACGCAGGAAGTGGTCTGATATCCTTGGCTACTTGCAAAGAAGAGTTGACTACGAAATGGACCTCGGTGATTGTTATATTCTGAAATTCCAAGATGGGGAACTAATACTTGATGATACAGGAGCTGATGGAAGTAAGGTTTTTTCTATTAGTTGTGAAGAAGCTGAGAGATTTTCAACAAAAATGTACGACATTGGTAATCATTTACTATTTTTGGAAACTGAATTACCAACTGTCCGTTTAATGGGAAAAATTATCGCTCAACATTTAAATTCATCAATGGTAAAATTAGACTTTCAAGATTTTATCCAATTCGATAAAGATTCTTTATTTTGGGACATTTACGAACATTTTACAAAAACTGTTTGTGTATATTTGCTGACAAAAGAATACACAGAATGTTTAGCAAGGCATGGTGTCATTTCCAGACTGACACAATATCAAACGTATGGAAGTGTGGTTACCATGGTATCTGATTTAAAAATTCTTTTGCATGACCAGCTGTTTTGATGTAATGTAACCAAGAAACAGTGAGTAACAAAAATTTTATTCATTGAACTCTTTGGAAAATGTTAAGAGTCTAAACTAAATATTGTGAAATATTTTTAGGTAATTACATGTTTCGAATTTTTCTCAGTGAATATACTTGTAAATAGTATTTCAGCAAAATAAAATGTGCATTTGTAAACTTAAATGAACAAAGATGTGTGTTTTTGTTGTTGTGTTTTTCCACAGTGAATTTTTACTCAGTTATTCTGATTAGATCTTGATATTTAAATCCACAACTTTATATCTTAATGCAATTCTGTTTAATTATTTTAAAAAAACCACAACTGTGAAATTAATGCCAGGACAGGAAAAAAAAAAGGTGTTGAAAACGAAAATCCATGTATTGATTATTTTAGAAATTGTCTAATGCTACCTATTGACATTATTTGAGTTATCTGAAAACAAATCGTTCACATAATCGAAAATCCGAACTGTTAGAATTTGGTTATTTTTACAGAGAGTGAGAGAATGAATTCGAGCCACAGAGATAAAGTTTGTACCATAATGTCACAAAGTAAGATAAACGCACATCAACATCAATCCACCAGCATGCGAAAACATGTCTGTGAGTCACCTGCGCGAAAGTTTCATTTGGAAGGAACGGTCAGGTTAAAGGGTCAGGTAAACAGTACTATAAAGAAAAACAATCGAGTCGAGTGTCTTTTCAGTTACTGCAATTCGTTCATCCTGTGCAGCTATCGTATTGTGTTGTGTTGTGGTGTTTAGGTCCAGTAAAGTAAAATAATGAGTGAACCACAAAAGTCTTTGAAATTTTCTTTCTTCAGGAAAATAGTGTAAACTAAATATTGTGAAATATTTGTAGGTAATTACAAGTTTCGATTTTTTTTTTCGTTGTAAGTAATATTTCAGCAAAATAAAATAAGCATTTGTAAAACTTAAATGAACAAAGATGTGTGTTGCTGTTGTGTTTTCCACAGTGAAATTTTTACTCAGTTATTCAGTTTAGAATTTGATAATAAAATCCATAACTTTATACCTTAATGCAATTCTGTTTAATTATTGTAAAAAATCACTAATGTGAAATTAATGCAAGGACCATGGGAAACCTGATATCCTGTAATTAAGTATTTAGAAATTTGTCTAATGCTACCTATTGACATTTTTTTTTTTTTTTGAGTTATCTGTAAACATTTCGTTCGCATACTCGAACATCCTACCTGTTAGAATTTGGTGATTTTACAGAAAGAAAGCAGATAATTTTACCCAAAACATAACTTAAACTCTTAAAGTTTAGTATAGAAAAAAGGTTTATACTCTCCAGATAACACAAATACAAATTTTACCTTTCCCAACACAAAGTAAGATAAAAATTTGGTTATTTTACAGAGTGCAGATATTTTAACTCATCACGTTACCAAACTCTTAAAAAAGCTTGATGTAAAAAAGAAAAGAAGGTACATTTTTCTTTTCTTTTAAGATATTTGTACATGATAAAAGTTTAAAAACATATCACTGCCAGTCGAAACTTTTTTTTCAAAACTTGACAACACATATTTGTAGTTTGGTGAATAAAGTACAAATGAACTGAAAAGTGACAATTTTGTTACTACATCTGTAGATACCGTCACCAGACTAGAAAAACAATCGTACCAAATTCAAACAATACGTCTGTTAGAATTTGGTTATTTACAGAGAGACAACTGATATTTTAGTCTATCACGTTACTTAAACTCTAAAAAAGTTTATTGTAGAAAATAAAAATGATATTGTAGCATGCAGATAACAAATGAATCAACATGTATATATCAAATAATAATCGCCTTTGGAAGAGAAAAATCAAAATCATTAACAAACTTAATACCCATACCCGTTCTTCATTTAAATGATACCAAATGATGAAAACAAAATGGGTATGAATTTCCAAACTTTGAAAAGCTGATGAATTTCTTGCTTGCTGTGATCATAAATAGTTATTTGAATGTAAACATTTTATTTTTCTTGCGAGTCGAAACTTATTTCAAAACTTTACCACCCGTACATTCTAGTAATGGGGAAATTAAAAACAGAGACCATACCAAATAACGGATTTGTAGTTTTGTGAATAAAGTAAAAATGAAGTGATAAGTGACAATTTGTTACTACATCTGAAGTAGATACCTTCACCAGACTAGAAAAACAGTCGTACCAAATTCTAACAATACGACTGTTAGAATTTGATTATTTTACAGAGACAAACAGCTGATATTTTACCCAATCACGTTACTTAAACTCGAAAAACGTTTGTTGTAGAAAATAAAAAGGTATCGTAGTGTGTAGATAATAAGGAATCAGCATGAATGTATCAAAAAAAAAATTACAGCCAATGGAAGAGAAAAATAAATAACATTAACAAACCTTATAGCCAGAACCGTTCTTCATTTAAATGATACCAAATGATGAAAACAATATGGGTAGGAATTTAAAACTTTGAAAAGGTGATGAATTTCTTGTTTGCTGTGATTCCAAAATAGTTATTTGAAGGTAAACTTTTTTTTTTTTTTCTTTACAATTTTCTTTCTTTCTTTCTGAGCTAATATTTATTTGAAATAAGAATACATAATTATTTATTTGTGTTGGAAAGAATATCTAATATAATAATTGTGTTAAAATATATAAATATCCCTACTGAGAAAAAAAAAACAGTCGGACTGAGAGGACAACAGTCAAAATACAAATTTAAGTAAGACCACAACATTTTTTTTTTCTCCTTGTAAAATTTAATACCACAAACTAGATTTTTGTTATTTTATTTTATTTATTTATTTATTTTGACTCAGTGAGTTAAAAGTCTTATTTGTTCATGCAAGCCCTCAAATATATCAAGAAACTGTCAACTCTTGGAAGCAAAAAAAAAAAAAATCGAGTATTATTTTAATAACCAGAATTTTAGTGCAGAAGATTTCACCTGAAATTACAATACTGCTAGAATTTGGTTATTTTACAGAGCCATTAGATATTTTAAACCAACACGTTACTACACACACACACTAGTTTTCACCTAGGTACAACAAGTTGGCGACCGGATAAGAGATATATCTTTAAGATACGACATAGTGAGAAATCTACAGTGTTGGAAAATAAATTCACATTTTATTTATTCGTTAATTTTGCTCTGTTATTCTGTTAGAATATGTAATTAAACTGATTTTTAAAAGTAAAATACAGAAAATAGCCATTCAATTTGAAAAAAAAAAAATAATAATTTCACTTGTCAGAATTCCATACCTTAACAGCACTCGGAATTCGAAACAGGAAATTACACTTACCCTAAACAAAAAGGCGCATAGAGTTTCCCACCAAGCTTAGGAAACATAGCATGAGCAACTGTGGGAAGGAATTAAACAGAGAACGAACCAATCGGATAGTAATCTAAATTAAATATTCAACTAAGTCTCATATACTTTATATATTTATTAATTCTGCTCAGTTATTCTGTTAGAATATGACCTGTAAAAGTAAAATACAGAAAATAACGAATCAATTGAAAAAAAAAATAATAAAAATTTCACTTCTCTGAATTCCATACTCTAACAGCAATCGGAATTCGAAACCGGAAATAACACTTACCCTAAACAAAACAGCGCATAGACTTTCCCAAGTGGGAAAGAATTAATACAGACAACCAATCGGATACTACTCTAAATTAAAATTAAATGTAAGCATTAATTTACAACACCAATGAATTCCGACGGTAACGAAGAATGAATAATTTTAGGATATGTGTTATTCAAACATCTTGATACTAAGTCCTTAGTCATATGTAATTATTTGAGAAATATCCAAACTTGAGAAAATGCTACCTTTTGAACAATACGGATGTGACTCATGTTATCCCCTTTGAAGAAATCTGCTCGCTGGAGGATATTGCAAATGACGAAACCACAGCATCTACGGTCTGTAATCCAAAAGGACAAAGTAACTAGTTCAGGTTACAGTATTTACAGAAATTTCATTCTTTGTGGTTTTTGTGTTTGTGTTGTGTTGTGGATATAAAATTGAACTATTTTGGAATATTCGTATTTAGAAGAGTCATCTGGAAAACTGTAAGTACTTTTTTAACTTAAACATAACTGATCGCATGTTGTTTGGTAAGCGTAATTCTAATACTGAATAGTATTTTTTTTTTCCCATAAGAATAATCAAAAGGTATATATATTAGAGTATCAACATGGATACATTAGCGATTTTTTATATCTAATATGTATATGTGTGTGTGTGTGTGTATGTGTGTTTAAGGACAGGTTTTTTAAGTATATAATTAATTATTCAGAAAAACTCGAAACACGAGCGCCATCACGACTTTCTCTGAGAATTCCCACACTTTAACAGGAAAGAAATACCCAAAATGTATTGGAAAATTAGTACAACCATCTATAGAAGAAAAAAAAAACTGTATGTTTGTGTGACATAGAATATAGTTAAATTAAATTATCATTCCAAATTCAATAACAACAAACATTCGCGTCACGATTCCTTATCTTATCTTGATCTTGATCTGGTCAGAAGTGTCCACCAATGACAACACGATTACTTATCCACTAATATTTCCCTTTCCATTCAAAACAATAACGTCACTTATTTACAACTAACAAATGACGTCACTTATCTACATCTGAAAACAACACACACCCACGACACGATTCCTTATCTTATCTTGATCTTGATCTTGTCAGAAGTGAGCAACAATCACGACACGATTTCTTATCCACTAATATCATCCTTTCCATTCAAAACAACAACGTCACTTATTTACAAATAACAAATGACGACATTTATTTACAAATAACAAATGACGTCACTTTTCTACATCTGAAAACAACACACAACACGTCACGATTCCTTATCTTATCTTGATCTTCATCTTGTCAGAATTGCACCACCAATCACAACACGAATCCTTATCTCTACCATCACCCATAATCCCATACTGGAACCAAAACACAAGAGCTGAAGCCAGTGACACAGTTGCCCACACGAAAATTCCAAACATTCCACACCCATGAAGCCATGCACACAATGACGTCATCAACCAATCATGTCACGATTCCTTATCTTATCTTGATCTTGATCTTGTCAGAACCGTCATCCCTACTACTTACATAGTCTCCGAGAGTTCGAAGCTCCACGACATAAAAATTAGATCACGACTCCAACCAATAGGGGACAACACAAGTACACCAAAGACAGAAACACCTAACGGACATGACATACCATCCACTTCCACCCAATAGTTCCGAAGACGACGGTTGTCGAAATGACTCACACCCGTCACTCCCACTCCTGACTTTTCCCCTTAAATCCCTCCCCCCCCCCCAAAAAAAGATTTCTATCTTCAGATACTTCTCTCACCCCCCTCTCCCAAACGCTCTCTACCCACCCTTAATAATAATAATAATATTATACATATATTAAAAAAAACCGGGTTTTTTCAAATAATTCTCCCACATTATTTTACCCCATTCCTTTCCCCATCAAAACACACCCCTTCCTTTTAACAGCTTAACAGCATACGAAGGCACATCGCTGTTAAGGAGACAGAAAACAACATCCAAAAAAGGGATGTCCAAAACTTCTCCTATTTTTATTCTTCATATATTAGTTTTACAACACTTCAGTAATCCCCTAGATTTTTGGGTAAAGAGCCAATGGCATTGTAAAAAAAGGGCACTCCTAAACGAAAGCAGGCTATATTAGCCATTAAAATAATAGTTTATTTTTTAGAGGAGTAACATGGGAATTTTCCCAGAAACAATACCTATGAAATAATTTAATTTAAAAATTGTCCTTTTAGAAAACTGAATTAAAATATTTTTCAAATTTATTTATTTATATTTTTTTTATAGCAACGTGGTGATCAAATTGAAAATCCTTTCAAGGTCTATTGTCTTTTTTTGCAGCTCTTAAACTTATTTGGCTTTGCCAATCATTTCTCTCGAGTATGATTGAATTAAAAGATCCATGGATTCTACAACAAATGGTTGGCACCTTGCAAATGACTCTGTCCATTTTGTAAAATTTAAAGAAAATTTCTCGAAAATAAGCATAGTTAAATGTATATTTTATTTTGTTCTTATTTTAACACAGACTATAAGATCATGAAACATTATGCAAAAAGATCAAGTAAGAAAACATTTTATTCTTTTTATTTTTTTATAGTTTGAGATAAAATAATTAAACCAGCAGTTTAATATATAAAGTTGGAGTGCCTCTGTAGTTTATGTTTGCTTCCACAGCTTTAGACCCCAAATAAAGACTATTATATTATATATACGGCCATTTTAGAGGAACTATTTTCTAGACTTTTCTCCTGTGGTTCTAATGTTAGTCGATCTTTGGCAGAGGCAAGTAGGGTTTCCCTTTTGAAAACTGAGATTTTTGACTCCTCAGATCAAAAAATATCGACCATTGTTTCAGACATAATATATACCTAAGTTTAAGATCACGAGATGGCAGCACTTGCCCACCTTAATACCATCTTCCCTGAAAACCCTTGACTTCTTGATAGCTTAAGCTCACTATCAGTGATGACTTAAGGGTGAAGCTGACACTGATCTTAAAAAAAAAAGAAAAGAAGAAAAGAAAAGAGAAGAGAAAAAAGTTCGGTTGGGGTAAATGATTTCTTTCCTTCTTTCGGGAATGAAAAGTGTTAGAGGATTTATTTTCATGTAATAGAAACCACCTGATTGCTCTCAAAACTTGCAGTAGAAAATTTATTTATTTTATGTAACAGAAACAACTAATCTAATACTTCGATGCTCAGTGTTTGAGGTTTTGAGGTCTATTTTAAGTCATTTGTCCTTAATTATTTGCTTAAAAATACTATTTGGAAATAGTTTTTTTTTTTTAGATTATTTTACAAATATACCTTCAAGAGTCAAAATAATTATTTTTCGCACAAGAAAGAATCGTTACGCACATTAATCGTTAATTGTGGCTCTGTCGTCGGACTGCCTTCGCCTTTCAGTCGGTTTAAAAGATGAACAAATTTATGCGATAGATGCTGCCATCTAGTGACTGAAATGTCGAATGTTGGCATTTAGTTTAATGCCAGCATTCGACCTTTCTGTATTTATTAAAAAAAGAAAACACTTTGCTCAGTATGTGGGCTCAGCAATGATAATAAATGAATAATTTGTTAATTTTTTGATTGTCGATACAAATAAATCTAAAAAAAAATACTAAAATTTTAGAGCAGTTTCTTTATATTATCACAATTTATGGAAACTGTTTGAATCATTAGTCTATACCAGTGATAGCGAACCTTTTTACCCAGGTTTTTTTTTTTTTATTTAAAATATTGACGTTGTTGATGTGCCACTTGCATACATGCATTATGCATGTAACTACATAATCATAGATGGTGACTTACACATATCATATTAGGCTATTTATTTAATAGGACATTGATATACAATCTATGAATTCATATTATACAATTAATTTAATACAATCTATGAATTCATATTATACAATTAATTTAATAAACTGAAATTATTGAAATTAATTTTTTCATCAGAATACCAATATTTTTCAACATCCAAGGTGTGTCACCTAAAACCCTCAAGTGTGTCAGTGCTGACACGCCTGTCATAGGTTCACCATCACTGGTCTATTATTATTCTTTTTTATATGATATAAAAATAAATTATTTATTATAAATTATAAAGAGGAACAAGTCCGAACGAAGTAGAAAGGGTGAATTTAGTTTCGTTTACTTTTCCTTCTTTCAGCGAATCGCTGCGATCCTCTCCCTGACATCCCCAATGCAGACAAATGGGGTGATGAGACCCACGTGGGCGCCACCGTGAAATATATTTGTCATACTGGTTATCGTATGAGTAGAGATGGAACCCGAACTTGTCTACGAACACTGGGCTGGAGCGGACTAACTCCAGCATGCTACGGTAGGAATTATAATGTCTGCAAATTTTTATTTATTTATTTATTATTTTAATTATTTTTTTTTTTAAATTCTACTGAAATTAAAAATAATAATTTTAAAATAATTTATAATAATACCCTGTCGTCATTTAAACAAAACCTATATTACACATTTGCTAGTTTTTCTTTTATTTTAAATTAAATTTTGCAGTGATTACAAATAATTGGAAGCACGTCTAAAAAGTTGGCATTCCTTAGTTGTCATTTGTCTTATCATTTGGACAAATAATTCTTCACTAAACTATAAGCCAATATGAAAAATATCTCTGAAATAGTATTTTGGCTTTCTCTGTCTTCTGCACGTATAGCTAACTCATACCTAGCTATCCACAAAGTTTATTCTTGATGGTTACTTTATTTTCTTGTGTGTGTGTGTGTGTGTGTGTGTGTGTGTGTGTGTGTGTGTGTGTGTGTGTGTGTGTGTGTGTGTGTGTGTGTGTGTGTGTGTGTCTGTGTGTGTGTGTGTGTGTGTGTGTGTGTGTGTGTGTGTGTGTGTGTGTGTGTGTGTGTGTGTGTGTGTGTGTGTGTGTGTGTGTGTGTGTGTGTGTGTGTGTGTGTGTGTGTGTGTGTGTGTGTGTGTGTGTGTGTGTGTGTGTGTGTGTGTGTGTGTGTGTGTGCGTGCGTGTGCTTTTTGTCAACTTCATGTGCATTGGGGCATGAAAACTGCCACTTCCATCCGAGACCGAATTGTATCAGTTGGTGGATACATTATAAAAATTATTTCATTCTTTACATACCAGAACAGGAGTTAAACTTTTTTTTTTTTTGGCATATACAACAATTGGTTCCTTTTTTTTTAATGAATATTTTCTAAATTGCTGCATTTTAAATCACATTTATGTAAATCACTATATCATTACAGTGACTACAACAAATTCCTCAGTTTTTCATTTCTTTGAGTTGCACTAGACAACTGGCATAAATTAAATGGTATCACCCACTCTTCAGATCTTTAGTTTAACTTAATTATATAGTTATATAGTTATATAGATTAATTATATAGATCAATGCGTTATCCATTTTAAACCATTCATTTGTATTCGAAATAAAAAATCTACCGTAGAAGTCACACTATTTCACACAATAATATATAGTGTTAGGGTTAGGAATCACGAGATGGCGGAAGTTGTCTGCCATACACTCTTCCCCAGATGATGTTTAGAATCACTGATAGTCTTGAACCCGCTATCTGCGATTGGTAAAGGGTAGATTTTGATTGCCCTCACTTTCCAAAAACGTTAGTAACGGCTAAATGGCTTCGCATATCCTCCTATGAGGAATAAAAGGAATCAGCAGATTTTGTTTATTTTTATTTTATTCACCTGTATTTTTAGCTGATGAAGCTTTAAAACTTGTCGATAATAGGACACGCTCATACGAGGATTTTGCAAGAGCCATTTCAAGCTAATCAGCTTCTGAACGAGACTGTTAGCAACATATTTTATGTACATTATGGCCATAAATAAGGGAAACTAGTTTACCTTTGTGAAAAAGATATTATTAACGACTAAGTTAGTCCTATATAAAAAGACCTATGAAGCCTTTATTGTATTCAGATCATTAAAGGCATGTACTCACCAAACACTAATTTTTTTTATTATTCAAACTGCGTGATATCTTAATATTGCTTACTATGAAGTTTTTCACACTGTAGTGTAAAGCATTCAATGCTTTTACCACCTTCTGCTGTTATATGACATGTTGTTTTGTTTTTCCAGCATCGGTTTAGAATGATTGCACGCAAACAGTGGCCTTGAAGTTGAAGTACGACCTCTCTCTTTCTCTCTCTCTCTCTCTCTCTTTCTAAGCTTCTTAGACCTGAGAGAGAGAGAGAGAGAGAGAGAGAGAGAGAGAGAGAGAGAGATTTAATACAAAAATACAGCCTTTTTGCATTTATGATTCATAGGTGTCCATAAATCTTTTAAATATTGTTTCAAGATAAAACTCTTCGCCAAAAGAAAATAGTAAACATGCTTAAGTATATTTAATCTGACGAAGTACTTGACACAGACCTTCAGAGGCAAAACAGCACTTTCAACTTAGGAAGTAAAAAAACCAAACCCTGATATTTATGGATCAAACCTTCAGTTGTTGAGGACTCAATTCAAAACAATGCAGATGGATACTTTGATATTAGTCACGTACCTATGAGCCGTTGCCTAGGTAACAACAACTTATATCTGTTTTTATTAGAATCCCCCCCCCTCTCTGAATCGATGTTATGTATTCTTGAAGAGTTATAACAATCACGACATAACCATTAGAATTTCAAAACTTTACCTTATTTGATCTTTACGAAAACTTCGAATAGCGATTAAAATGCATCTTAACAGGATCCTTGTATTAATAATAACGAATCCAGAAAAATCATACTTGGTATTTTTTGCCTGCATATGTAGTCTTTATGTGATTATGTTTGATACCGGATAGAGCTAAGGTAATTGAGTCAAATAAGACTACCAAAAATAATAAATAAATAAATACTAATTGCACGGTTATTGAAAAACGAAGTACAAGAAACAAACAATAAAATATAGTATAATGTCTAGATATCTCATATGAAAGAATCACAACGTAAGTAAAGAAAGAAAGATAAGATTACACAAAAGATTAATCAGACCAGTACTAACATATGCAGCAAAATCACGTGCAGCAACTACAAAAATTAGATAAATTATTTATACCAGTGAGATGAAACAATATTACACAAAATTCACAACTCACAAATCAGAGAAAATTGTAAAATGCAATCAATAATGATCTGACTCGAAAAAGGGAAAGACGAACGAAAAAATCATATAGAAAGAATGCAGGATAACAGATGGACCAAGATATTAAAGAACTGGACATCAAAGAGAAATAGAGCAAGATTGAGGAGGAGTTGGCAGGATAGTCTTGAAACAGCTGCCTTACAAGCAACTAGGCTTAATATTGATAGAAGAAGAATATGGTTATAGTTCGCCCACCGTTTGCAGGTCCCTGCTTCGCGTCTTTCCAAGAATAGTCGATTCATGCTGAAGGGGAGAAAGAAATGAAGGACGTCAGAATTGGTCGCCAACACGCAAAATCACGTGCTTTATAGGTAAAATTTTCCAACTGTTATACAAGCAACATAGTTAACTACAATAATCATAAAAGAGAAGTTAATTTTCCGACCGGTAATCATAAACAACTCATCCCACTATACGGACTGATTACCCTATTATCGGAATGGATTCTCCTTTTTCTGAGATGCGCAGAAGTGTCGAGGGACCTCAAATCGGTGGGCGAACTATACTGAGGAATACAGGGGCGGCTCGTGCATAGGTACTGCGGCATCCCCAATTTTTCTCGATATATAAATATATTTATTCATTTATTTATATTTGCTTGTAATATTTAATTTTATCATCAAGAATCCTATACAATTCTCTTATTTTATATAAAAAATAATAAAAAATCCATCTTGTAGCACTTAGGAGGGCGAAGGACGCTAGCAGCACTGTATTTACCACAGTGTCATATTGCTACGCGCGCAAGCATATGCACGTCATATTGAGATGCGCGCTATTAGCGTAATGCGGCACTGTCCGTCGCGCAGTTCCACTGTTGTTTATATGCAGTTTGCACCAGTACTAGAGTGTTCGTAGTGTTTATCGTGTTTACTTCGTATCTTTAAATATTTGGACATTACAATTAAAGGATTTAATTGTAATGTCCAAAATTTATAAATCCATTCCTTTTTATTTTATTTTTAAGTAATTTTGAATTATACTAAACTGTATAATTTTATCGATAATATACAATATTTTTTCATGTTTAATATTTTTTTTCATTTTTACTGTAATTTTGATATTTTATCCAAACATGTATACACTGTACTCACAGTGTGTGTGTGTGTGTGTGTGTGTGTGTATTTCGAAAGTTGCAGCATCCCCACGATTTCAAGCCACGAGCCGCTACTGGAGGAATATAAGATAGGTTTGTTCAAAGAGAAAAAAAATCTTAAAGATGCATTAATTTAAAGATATCTAAAGTGTAACTGATATCTTGTTACATTTTAGCTGTCAAACGCTAAGTACATAAACAAATCATTTTGCCAAAGATCAATTATTACCTAGCAAGTGTTAAATAAGTCCTAATCAATTGGATTTTTTGTTTCGGATGCTCGAAAAATTGTAGATTCGTAATATTTTGTATAAATGGACGTTAAAAACATTGTCACTCGATAAGGTAGCAAATTATTAAGATTCGCTTTTCTTGTGAATTAACCTCACTGTATTCTGTACCTGAAACTATAGTATTTGTTAATTCGATACTTTACAGTCAACAATTACATAAAAAAAAAACGAATTAATGTTATTTCCATCGACAATTTTACTTGCCTTAGTATTATTGAGATGATACTTTCTTTTTTTTTTTTATAAAAAGTAACACCTGCTGACTTCACTATTTCACTTATCAAGAAATAATCAACTCCTTGACGCTAAACGTTTTCTCTCACAGACAGCACTAATACATTCAAAGTCATAACACTGACAATCCTGTAATACAAGCACAGTTGTTCTTAAACTCAGATTTTATAACCTTCCGGATCTTATTTGCCTCAAATATCTTTTAAGGAGCTTATGATAAGAATAATATTGCAGTTAGTTCATGTACCATAAGAACATGGCAAAGTTTAGGGGTAAGGATTATATCTCGCACTTCATATATTGATTGTTTTTTCTCCTGAATCACTATGCAAATAACAATTTGTCCTTACCGCACTCTTTTATCAAACTTGCTGCAGCAATTACGTATTTTAAATAAGGAAAAAAAAAAAAATTTCAAATAAACACTTAACGCGAAATCCTACATTCAAAGACGATCAATACATTATTATCTCGTTCCTAATAAATACACTACTCTTCGTTGGACTTAGTTCGATTACAAGGACAGTATTCAGTCAACAGAAACAGGTTTCTTAACTTGCAGCATTGTAGCTCGAGGCTCCTTAAGAAATCTTTTACATGTCGAAAGCCGTTGAAAAACAACAAACATTCGAAGTAATCTCGCGATTTGAATAAGTGATAACTCATTGGCAATTCCAAACAATTTGCATAACGTCTGCTGTTTCTCAGGAATGCTGACAGATTAAAAATTAAGCAATTTTTCCCCGAGCTATGAAGGATTGAGAAGAAACCTTCTGATTGAAGTTAAGCAAAGAAAAACGTCTAAATTCTATCATGGAAAGAAAACGCTACATTGACAAGTGTAAAGTAATTCAGGAGACCCTTTTTTTTTATCCAAGTGCCTCAAGAGGATCGTAAATTTCTGTCACGAAGACAGTCCTTCCCCCCCCCCCCCGTCTTTCTTCCCCTTCTGTCACAGCAAGCACATTCACTTGGGCCTAGTTTTCAGCCCCACGGCTCTAAGATAAATCTGCACTGCTTGTAACTTTCAGAACATGCTTCTTGTTATTGGTACATTCGATAAATAATTTATTATTACCCCTCTGGGTGATTTTGTCGTATAGAATTGTAAGTTTCTTTTTGCAACACATTCTTACTGATATTGAAACTATACGTAGAAATTCCAAGTCATCATTTCGTAGTTGACAATATTTCGGGACAGTTTTTATGTTTAGGAAGAAATGGAAAGAAGCAAATAGATCTGTTCAGTGAAATTTATGAAAATAAAATATGAGTGTTGTAATGATTCTAACCCTTCGAAACAATAAAAAAAAATTCGATAAAATAAATTAAAATCTCCATACATATCGCACGAATATGTGCTGCCATCTACTGACAATAAAAGAAAATACGAGTTTCAGACTATATCCTTCTATTGAGTGAAAATAAGCTCATTCCCCCTCCCCTCCTTTTTTTTTTTTCCAACAGATAATTCGAATCATTGCTTTAGTAAATAAAATGAAATCATCCATAGAATCAATATGATTTCGAAGTTCTTATTTAATAATGTTAATTTTTCATTTCTCCTTTGTTTTAAATTTTTGTAATTAATTTTGTGACACTGCTCAGATCATTTGTGTTCAGTGTATTAAAACAATTATTTTATTCATAAAATATTATAGATGCATAATACACACTCGCGAATGACAAATATCATTTATTACACTAACGTAACTTCAAATTCAAGTAGCGTATTTTTTATTGAATTCAAATAAATTATTGATGTTGAGATCGGTGTAGATTTTAACTTCTTTAATTACTTTGAAGTTTTATAGTGTTTGTTACCCAGTTGTCAGTTTCGTCTTTACATTTTTTTATAAAGCTGTCAATTTTATTATAACTTTTGTATAAAGTTGTGAATTTTATCTTAATATTTTTTTAATAAAGTTTATCTTAACATTTTCATTTATAAAGTTGTCAATTTTATCTTAACATTTTTTTATAAAGCTGTCCATCGTCATCCAAATCAATAAATTTGTTAATTGTTAATTTCATCACGTTTTTTTTTTATTATTATTATTTTTTTTTTTATTATAAATCATGATAATTTCTGTATTGTATGCCTTTTTTAAAGCATAAATCTACAGATAATATAATAAAGACAAGCGCAATATAATATTTTCCTAAAGGAATTGAATACAAATCTCCTAAATGCCAGACAGTTTCAGTGTTGAATTATAAAATTTATAATTATCTTTAGTATACACTTTAATCTAGTAACTTCATTAATAATTTTCTTGGTAGAAACAGCGCTACCGGCAATCTCAAGTTGAGTTAAACTTTTAAATATGTAGTATCTGTTGGTAAACGCTATTTTATAAACAATGAATTTCGACATTCCACGCGTGCGCACATCACTGCAACAAATATAGCGTTTTCAGTTAACTTAGTTTTCCCTGCAGTCTCTTTGCATTGTACAGAATTAATTGCATAACTATATCAATAAAAGAATAAGAATAAATAAAATTTATTTTTACGTCAAATATGAAAAGAATTTTCTTTAACATCTCGATAATCATAACTGAGGACGTGGATGATTTCTTTTTCTTTACAAATTATGATTCGTTAAGGGATCAAGAACTACAATTATTAGAATTAGAAAAATAAGTAAATATCTTCAAGATTTTCTTATTAGCAATACGAAGTGTGATCAAAAGTTACTAAGGGCATCGACCGCTAGATGTAGGTAGAATAAAATCCGCTAAATTATCTAGTTTATTTCTAGTTGTAGCTTCCGTTATTGCGAATAAATTCGTTGTAAAGCGGAATCGCGTGCTATGCATGCTTTTTACGACTCGATCGATAAATAAACAAAAATGGCAGAATTTCAAAAACAGCGCGTATGCATCTGATTTTAAAAAAATAAATAAAATAAAATGTGCACACAGAAATCTCGAGATGTTAAAGCTTATTTTAAGAGACGAAACCATGACAAGTAGGGCTTAGATATCGATTCTGGCTTTCCCAAGAAAGATGCGATTCATTAAAATAACATCACCATGACCTTCCCGTAACTATTCAGAGAGGACCGGAGTTATCTTAAAGCAGGAATACATCATATGTAGGATCAACATGATAAACTTGGTTAGCATGAGTATACTTGGTTAGCAACGATGTTCATGTAGGCCTCACCATTTTCTCTACTGATATGAGGAGTGACTACTATGGAGCGACAGAAAAACATTCCTGTCATCACCTCGCATGATGGATTCATGGAATTGTTGGCATATCTTTGCTCTTCGATCTGCACGAAACAATAGGAACTTGGATGTATCGCTCCACTTGACTTCTAGTCTTCTAGTGTCCGTTGCTGATATTCTTTCCCTCATCGGAGCGTTGTCGTTTGTTTTTGTTACTTAGAAATAGTATGCTCAAGGATTTAGTTAACTCTTTGTCTACCCCTTGCATCAAACATCTGTTTGATAAAAGGGGTAGACAGTTACATGCTTGACGTTGAAGTTTTCTGTTTGTCATACCATTCACGGCACTATCTGAGACACTGCTGCACGTGGTCTACCTAGCAAGCCAGAGGATTCTGAGATACTCGCACCAATTGATCTTGACTTATAAGTGCTTTGTCCGCCGAAAGTGTAACTGCCTATGTTTTACTTTAATTGTTTGTCATTTGCATTTTTGTATTTATATTTATATTTTACGTATTTGTACTGATTTATGTGTGTTTATATGTTTAAGCCATACGATAAATAAAATAACATGGATATTTTTTCCACTGAGTATGTGTGGGGTGCACATACATTTTCATATCATACTATCATAATTTTGCATCACAATATGACGAATTCTTTCTTAAACAGACAAGTTCAAAATAGTCCTTATAAGGACTGGCTGAAAGGGGCGAAGCAAGAATGCTTTTCATATTCCCCGTTATCTGTAGAGGACAGTGTAGGGATAAGGTGTTATTGAGCTATTAAAGCTCTGATCATGGCAGGAGGGTAACAGCAATAGCCGAGCCTCAGTTAGAACTTCATTGGTTACAGCATTGCCATCCATTACCCTCCAAGAGTATTGGATTGAATGAATCAATCACCGACTATGTAAGTAAAGGTGAAATCTCAAAAATACGGACGATCTCTAGGCCACTCCATAGTGGGCGAAAGACCGTCCTAATCTCAGCGTTGGTTCCACTCAGTGACGGGCTCCCCGACCACTGAGCAGAACCGCTCAAATTCCGAGGAAAATAATTCACCGACAAAGCCCCTCAGCGGGCCGTACCGGAGAACACCCTCCCCGTGGACTCAAAGTGCTCCCTTAAGGCAAAACCTTAAGAGAGCGAACTCAAAAACTCATCGCCCAAGAGGATAACAGCAAAAGCCGAACCTCAGTTAAACTTCATTGGTACAGCATTGCATTGTTGCCATCCGTTACCCCCAAGGGCATTAACGAACCAATCGACCGCATCTCACGGTCGATTGATTCGTTCTCATTCAAGTTCAAAATATTAATCCTTATAAGGACTGGCTTAAAGGGGCGAAGCAGAATGCTTTTCATATTCCCCGTTATCTGTAGAGGACAGTGTAGGGATAAGGTGTTATTGAGCTATTAAAGCTCTGATAATGGCAGGAGGGTAACAGCAATAGCCGAGCCTCAGTTAGAACTTCATTGGCTACAGCATTGCCATCCATTACCCTCCAAGAGTATTGGATTGGATGAATCAATCACCGCATCTCACGGTCGATTGATTTCCCATTCAGTTCAAAATAAAATTCCGAGTCTTAAATTTAACTTTTCTGTATATTAAAATTATAATGGTGTATTTCATATATTCTAATTAAAAGTATTTTTTTAGGAAGAAAAGAGAGTTTACTTAAAATTTAACATAATATTATGATATAAAATAAATTATATTACTTTTTTCAATTTTTTCTTAAAATAAGAATAAAAAATAATTATTAATTTTCTTTAATTCATAAATCGTGTTTATGATTATTGCAAATATAATTAGACATTTATTCAAGTAATAGGCTGGACACAAGAACTGTATATCTGAAGTACAGGGGAGAGGGTATGGCTTTTTTTTTTTTCTTAAAATAAGAATAAAAAGTAATTATTAATTTTTTTTACTTGCGATGTAAAAACCGTTTCATATTCTTATGAAACTTTGGCTGGTTACGAGTGAACTTAATTATATATATATAATTAATACGATCATTAAGACAATCTTTCTTCTTTTCGCGCACATTTAAGTTCATTCTAGCTCAGGAATTTTTATTTCCCAAAAAATCGCCCATAAGTTTATCGCTATGTACACGTTAAAGCAAGCATCTCCTTCATTTTCCAGTCATGAAATTCAACACATGCGCACGCACACGCACACATATACAGCATGTAAACATCATCCTTGTCACAGATTCGGGCAAATGCGTAGCGATAAAAGATGAAAGAAACTCTGAAGTTATTCGCATTGATCTTCAGGACTGCATTGTAGTATGGAGTGAGACAGTAATGCTACATTACACACATCGTGGTTTTTCTTGTCTTTAACAGAGAATAAATCTGAGTTTTTTTTGTTTTTTTTCCTGTTTTTTACTTCTCCCTCCCAACTTTAAAAAATCCTCCTGTTACGGGAAGCGCCCGAAGAAAGTCTCCATCGATCTTAACTTCCGCTAGCATGGTCGTGCTGCAAAAGGGAGTGATCTTTTCGACTTTTATCTCTGCTCGGAAAGTCTGTATCCACCTGATCGGCAAATCCTTCCAACTTTTAATAATGTGCGTTCCAAAAGCTCTTTTATTTATTTGAGACAGGAACAAGTGATCTGTAACCACGGAGTTCTTGGAACCTCCACATAACATGTAATATAAAACCGCAGGATATTTGAAATTCTACCGAACTTCGTATTGCGAGCGGCCATCACAGTTTCCTCGACGTTCTACGTTGTCATAGCTTTTTCCATTCTTAACATTATTTGTCCTTGTATGTCCTGAAGGTTTTTTACATAAGTGGAAAGAATATTTTTCTCGCTAGCATCCGAAGAAAACAGAATTTCTAATAGTAAACGCATTTCGTAGGAAGTATAGCTTTCCTTTCTTCTACCTGATTTGCGGTGATGAATCAGAACCGAAATTTGAAATCTTATTCTAGTGAAGAAGCTCTTAAACTGTTTGGAGGCTGTTCCTCCCAAGTGGAAGAAATATATGAAGTGTTACGGTGGCTTGTTTTATTTATTTTATTTTTTCTGGGAGAATATTAAAACGATAAATGTTAAAAATAGTTTTCAGCTATCACACGTAACAATGCAAAACATACGATAAAGTTAATTTCATCAAAAAAAAAACAAAAAAAAAACAGCTCATCCACCAATCAATTTCTTTGCGTTGATCCGTTAATTTCTCATCGAACCATAGACAATTGTAAATGCTGTGTACGCTAAGGATATTAATATAATATAGCTAGCGGTTGTATTCCTTGAGGCATTCCAAAGATTTCTCTAAATCTTTCCATGGCTGTATTCAAAGATTTGTAATGCTATGAGATTCGCTCTACATCGAGAATGGCTGGAATCTTATTGGTGATTGCGTATTCATTGATGAGTCTTCAAGTGATGAAAAAGTTGAGTAGTAATGACCTTTTTCATTGATAAGAGACTTTATTTATCTTTATATTTTAAGCAACCGAGAATCTGTTGTTCCTACAATAATCAGTTGTCTTTTTTTTAACTTCGTTTCTTTTTCAAAAGTCCGTGTGCTATAAACAGGAGTAAAATGTCCTTATGTGCGATTCGGTTCACTGATCATGTGTATGTCTTTTTTGCGATTAATTGTTATTGTAATGTGCTTCAGTAAAGTGATAAATTATTTTCTACTTTACATTTAACCCATTTCCGTTATTTACACAGATAGAAATCAGCTACTTTTGAGCACGGCCACCAGATTCGAGAAGGATTTCGTAGAAGAAGTGGGAGACTTCTCCGAAGATAGTAAGTATATGGAATATGTCTGCAAAAAATTCTATTCTATATATTCTATATATAATAGAGGAATAGTTTGTTACGTATCATCATTATTAATGTAAACACAAAATAACCAATGGTTGTATTTATAGTTTTCTTTTTATAGTATAATACAGTTGACCCTTGAACAACGCGTGGGGGAGCCTACACCCCCCCGCATTGTTCGAAAATCCACGTATAACTTTTGACTCCCCAAACACTTAACTGCTAACATCCTACTGTTGACCGGAAGTTTTTCTGATAACATAAACAATCGATTAACACATATTTGGTATGTATGTATTATATACTGTATTTTTACAATAAAGTAAGCTAGAGAAAAGAAAATGTTATTAAAGAAAATCATAAGGAAGTGAAAACACATGGACAGTACTGTACTGTATTTATCGATACCGTAAGTTTACCTCATCTGTTTACAAGATGAATCACATGTCTGTCAGTACCTGCATCAATATTGTCTTAATAGATACAAAACATCGTAGATGTTATTATACGTTTACTAACACTAGAGATCAAAAATGAAAAGATAATGGGAAACAGAAATTATTCATGATGTGATTGCTTTTTGGTAGCCTAGTGCAATCGATACGATTGCTTCGAGGTAGCCTAGACTATACACTAACGAATGAATATTTACAAAATTTTTATTTCATGCTAATTACTTAATTTAACTCATTAATTACAGTTAATTTTATGCAGTTATGATTTACCACGGCATCTTTACGTTTGTTTACATTTCTCTCGACTGCAAATGGCCATGTCTGTAAGTGTTTGTGTGCGTAAGTTTTGATAAATTTTACCTTTTTATAACAGATTTGTTCATATTTTATGGTAGTCAATGGTACAGTAGACTAGAATCTACATATATTTTATGCATTCATAACATACCTTACTTTTTCTTATTTTTTTTTCGATATTTCTAAGCTACGCGGTTCGTCTGTGAGTTTTTTAAATTGTCTTAAATCTCCAAAAATTTTTCCAATATATTTATTCAGAAAAAAACAAACAAACAAAAAAAAAAACATGTATAAGTGGATCCCGCAGTTCAAACCCGCGTTCTTCAAGGGTCAACTGTATATCAATAAAAATTTGAGATTTTTACTAAATCATTACTAAATTTTCATGATTAAAATTAAAGAAATATCGCTTTGGTTTTCTTTATATTATTTGAGTGTACATTTTATCGCTAGTATTTGAAAAACCAAAGCCAGATATTCTTTAGTAAAAACTTAAAGAAACTCGACTTTTGTTATGAACTGAATTGCAACCAACTTAAATTCCAAACACACCCGTGACTATTAGCATAAATTCATTATTATTATTTATTTATTTTTCTTTCCTAAGAATTATTATTTACTCTTTCACAGGTCGAACCCGTATTCTGGACACCGACTCCATCAGAATGGGACTGGAGTTATTATTCCTTATCGATACCTCTAGCAGCATCGATCCAGTTGATTTCAAACACAGTATTGAATTTCTTAAATTTCTCTTAGATAAAATGGGAGTCAAGAACGGAGACAATTTCCGTAAGTTAGTAACAATTTCTGAGTTTTCTAGAGGTTTCTATGAAGATCATTACCATGCAATTTAATGCAATAGAAAGTTACTATTCAATGGATCCCTTTCCAAAAACGTCTGAATTTCTTTATTAGCTAAATATAAAAAAATAAGATATTTATATGAGAACAATACCTCGACTTTTTTTTTTTTTTTTTACTATTGTTCTTCGTAGATAGATTCTTAGTTGCCCATTCGTATGATATCTTTGGCCGTCTTAACTCTCGATAACACTTTTCTTATTTCCTTCTGGGACATTGTTATCTCTTACGACATCCCTTCATCTCGGTACTGACCAAAGAATCTGTAAAGAAATATCCGAAAGCTTCTGGCTATGCTCTAGTTAACCGCAAAAGCCGTCCTAATACTAATGACTAAGGATTGTAATTAGTAATTTTAATTAACTTTTTATTAGTTCATCATTCTTTCCTATTCAAAAAGAAATTACAATTTTATCGTTTTTAGTTTAGTTGCTAATTTTCTATTAAAGTTAAAAATAATCCTGAAAGAAGTATTTTTAATTCACTGGTTGAATTTCTACGTATCAGTTATATTTGAAAATAGGAAGTATTTTTTCAGGCGGAGAAATAGTTTTCTATCTGTCGAGGAAAGGACCGATTTAGTGAGCTTGATTTGAGTGAAGGGAAACACGTCAAGTTAACACTTCAAAGAAAAAGTCGAATCAGGTTGTTTGCATGCACTTACCACATTATCGATTTTACTACGTTTCCTCCGGAGCTGTTTATGGAACGCGATAGTCATGTAAATTGCATTCAAGTAACCCAATTTTACGTCTTTTGTAACTCTTAGAGAGAAATAACAACTTTATCGACGAACTTTACGTAACAACTGGCGTCGGAACACAATGAAAATCTTTGCCATTTCAACAAATGGTGTTTTCACAAATAGCTTCGGTACAACCTGTAGCGAGAGTTTTCAATGGTGATTGTCTCGTTAATCTAAAAAATATGCAAAACTTAAATTTATATTAATAAAAAATAAATTAATATATAATTTTCTGTGTTATTTATAAAATTATTCGAAATATTTTTTCAAATTTTAGTTTAATTTTAAAATTTAAAGGATAAATCTAAAACGTACATTTTTTACCATATTGAATTTTACATAATAATTATAGAAGTTTATGACATTTATAGATTGATTTAATTATAGATTGATTTCATTAAAGTAAGTTCAATCTTAACTGTAAACTTGGACAAATATATGCTGATTAAATTATATTTTTTAAACCAAAAAGATATTATCAACTTAATTTTTAATTTAAATAATAAAAAAATAATTTATCATATACGCTAGTTTTGTAATAAAGGCACTTTTCACCTATTGGTGATGATATTCTTCGAACAAACTTTAGTATTGTTAGCTTCTTTATTATTGTAGGGTTTGGAAGAGATTCAAAACAGAGGCATTGTTTTTTCTCTCCCTTTTTTATTCTTACTTTTTTTGGGTATGCTGCAAGAATAAAATAGTGGTCCATTGACCGCCTTCTCGCTTCGAAAGAGCAAGAAGTTTTATGGACATCACACATGGATATTTAGCCATCTCAGGTCCTTCGAGATTCCCAGTGTAAGCAGAAAGAGTGGCAACTCAGTTGTGAGCATGACCGGGAAAAAAATAAACGGACATAAAACAAACACCACGACACTTTCTCCTAAGAAATTACCAATGAATTTTAGATAGAATAAAGTAGTTTGAAAAATATTCCTTTTTGGTTCGAAAAATTTTTTTTTTTTTTGATTTTTCACAAATGTTTCTAAATATTTTTTTTTTTTTAATATTACGATAAAAAGAAGTGCATTTTTTGTTTGTTTGTTTTCTGTTAGGACAAATTTATCTCTTTTAACAAATAGTTGAATGTGCTTTGAAATACAAACAACTGCGATTTTAAATAGTTAGTGGAATTTGTAGCACAAAGAGACTTTTTATTCCATAAGTGCACGTTGAAATCGTCATTCAAAATCATTACAAAAAAATAAATAAAAGATAACGAGAAGTATAAAGATGAAAAGGAACACATAAAAATAAACGCAACAATACTATTAAATAAATAAATGGCAGTAATAATATGCTTTTAATGATCAAGGATTTTGCCATTTGTTCTCTGAATTCTGACATCGTGTCACTCGCTTGGCTAAATTTCTGTATTCCAGACTTATTGAATAATTTTATGAAATGCACAAAGAATGGGTCTTTCTTCTTTTTCTTCTTCGCCTTTCAGTAGTTTCGAAGATATGTCAATTCCTACTATTTTGTTTGTTTTAAAGTTCTGAATATCTCTTTTTACTTTTTCTTGCTTTTTTTTTCCCCCGGTTAAAATAATCACTTTTCTGTATAATAAAAATAATTCCTTCTAGGTTTCGGATGAATTCTACTATGGTTTTGAATAAGTTTTTATTATATTAAGTTTTTCATTGTCAATTATATGTATTCACTAGCCTTTTATTCACAACGGGAATAGATAGAATTCCTTTATCCCTAATTGACTTTTGGAAATCGGCAAGTAGACAAAATCTACGAGTAGTCACCAGCAATTGAGTTCAGTGGCTACTGATGATTTCAAAAATAAGAGGAGGGAGAAAGTAATACTTCATTCATATGTTTCTCAAATATATCTGGTATATATGTGAAATAGATTATTATTCAGAATTCTTAGTTAAATACCTGAGTTTCCCAGAATGAACACTCTACTCATCTGCGCCATAGGCCGACAGAGTACTAGCTGAAAAAAAAAAAAAAAAAAAAAAAAAAAAAAAAAAATCCATCAAACGATGACTAGAATCGACACTTATAGCCTTCTTATATCTTCTGGTGGTCCACCGCTATGAAAGTCGAAGTTACCAGATGACTCAAAGTACCCTGATATATATTTCATCCTCATATTAAATAACCCAATTTTTAACGCAAAATGCCTACTTATAGTTTGATATTCATTTCTTAGTCCTACTTTTGAATGGTATACTTTATTTCGTCCCCCCCCGCCCTTAATACACATTTCTGTTTAACAAATTTTATTTCTTTTAATTACAATGATATATTTTCCAGTAACCACTAAATGAAATTTTAAACTCCATAGAATGGGAGCGGTATGCTATTCACTTGCCCAAAAGGCAAATGAATAGCATACCGCATGAACAGGTCAATGGGCCTAATACGTTAAGCGTATGAAGAACATAAGATCGGGACATCAAAATTATTATGATTTCAATCTTCCGCTTATAGATTAAAGTTCAACCAGGATGGAAACGCAATGTTATGAAACCTATGCACTTTTTTAATGCGTCATCCACATTAAAAGGTATAAGGGTATTTTGTTTTTGTACTTTTTATAATATACATAATTTTACATAATGGTCTCTAAATCCTTCTTTAATCATGGAAGTTTTTTCAAGTCACTTCAGACTGCAATAATAGACCATTGTTCTTAGCCTGAAATGAAATTTATCTCCACCTTCCAAACGCAATCCTAAATATCCATGCCCACTGTGGGACTTGAATCCACGACCTGTTGGTCGGAGAGCAAGTCCACTAACCGCTTGGCCAACCAGGCTCTTACCATTATTGTATGAATTACCGAATTTGTATTATGCAAAAGAAACACTAGTATGAAATTAGGAAAAAAAAAAAATCAGCTAACGCCTTTTTATTCCCGTATACGGGGAGTACGCGAGGCCATTTAGCCCTATCTAACTTTTGGAGATTGAGTGGGCAGTTCAATCTCCACTGGTACCAATCAGAGATAGATGGCCCAAGGCTATCACTAATTAAGTGGTACACAGTGAAGAGAAGCGGCTCAAATGTGCCGCCATCTCGTGGACCCTAACCCTAACACAATATATTTAATGTCTGAAATAATGTGGGTTCTACGGTCGATTTTCTTGAGTTTACGGGACGAAAAACCCGCTTGCCCGTGCCAGAGATCGACTAACTCGGGAGCCGGTCGAAAAAAGGCTTAGAAAAATTTTCTCTAGTCGCCGACTAGACTCGAAACCAAGTCTTCCTTCGAGCGGCCAAGCGCTGTGGTGTGCAAACGCCACATCCACTGAGATACATAGGCTCACTAGTATGAAATTGTATTTGAAAAAAAAAAAAACTTTTTTTAAATAAAAAATAATCGATGAAAGTTCCTCGCGTCCTTGACGACATTCGAATCTTACGGAAGCTTTCCTTAGAAGTCAGTTATGAAAATCAAAGTAATAAATATGAAAAGGAAAAAAAATTCACATTCCAACTTTCATAGTTGAGATGATTTTCCTTTTTTTTTTTTCCCTATAGTTTGATAGTTCTTCCGATTGCAGCTATCTTTCAATCACGAAAATATGTTTGTGGAATGAATAATACTTTAAAAAATAAATAAATATTGATGAGATCTTCTTTATAATTTTAGGAGGTACTCGAGTGGCTCTGATAACATTTTCGGACAAAGCAGAACTGGTTTTCAATGTGGACGACAAAACAGTTGACAGCGTTGAAGAGGCCAAAAATCGGTTGGACATGTTGCAAGTTAGAATTTTTTTTTTTTAATTCTAATCCTCTTTATATTTAGATTGTTCAGTAATTAAATACAGAGGTCTATTAATAAGTCTGTACTCATTCATTATTTTAAAGACTTGTCGAGAACTGAGAAACAAATTTAGAGTCTACTTTCTTGTAACTTTCCGATTCATTTATAGAATCGAAGATACGGGAAGAGAAGAAGGAGGAAGAAAAACATAGTGAATACGGAGAGTGTTGCTCTTATATTCGCATACAATTGCAGTGAACATTGATAATCGTGAATAAATATTAGATATTTCTTATATAACTATTGACATCATTTATACACTGTAACCTTCTGTTATTCTATATTTGTTTAGTTGACTGCAGAAATAAATGTCGTCGAACATGATTATTTAAAAGGAATTGTGGATGAGAAAGGGTCGCGAATAAAAAAAAGGTTATTGTGCTAGCTCCCGGCAGTCGTTGGATATCTTCTGTTTTAAGATACACTTCCATCACTTGAGCTTCTATGGGCAGTTGCATTGTCAGGTATGAAAAGCAAATCTGTACCAACTGCACCCCTACAAAGTTACACATAGGGTTCGAGGATCTGCTCTCGGTTAACTCTGAGTAGTTTTGTATCTTTCAAAAACATGAAGAGGCGACGTTGATCACTATTCCGTACACACGAAGACACTACTTCCACCGTAAGCATCTCTTAAGCTGGAAGGATGGTACCGCATTCCTGGTTCTCTTCAACTCAAACAACGTCTAGAATCCGTTTGTAAGCTAAAACAGGGCTCACCAGAGAACAAAAATGTATCCCGTTTGTCAGGACTCCTCCCAATCACACGTTCATGATATCAGTTTCGACGAGTTGTGCGTTGGTTTCTGGTTAATGGGATATAAACCACACATCTGTTGGATTGGTTTTGACTGTGGCCGCAGGAACCTCAAGAGGTAGCGGTTGACAATTGCTATCAGAGCCAGATAGCAGTCTGTTCTGGTTAACGTCGATCTTTTGCGACCTTCGTAACACATTAAGCCACCATGCTACTTTCACCTGCGACTTCCTGGCTTCAAGTTGTCCAGCGGTTTGCGTCAAAGAATCATCCAAACATTGATGACTTGCCATCCCGAAGGTACTGGAAACGTGGCTAACCCGCTGAGTGAGCAGGCCAAAATACGGGAATGAAGTAAGTGGTCGCAACTCGTGTTTTTATAGGCATGAGGAATTTGCATCGTGTGCTGACTTGTTAAGTGGTGGATCAATTTCTGTTGAGTATCGCCATTTGCATGCCAGGATGCATATTATATCGCATACTTGCCTCCAGAAAAACAGTTAAAAATAAAATATTCGTGAGAAAATTTTTTTTGTTAATTTTATCAACCAGTGTTTAGAAATATTTATAAACTTAATAAGAGAAAAAAATAAAATTTCTTAACTTGCAAATAAATGTTAATAATCTTTCATATTATTATAAATCAATGCTATTATGCTTTCTGTTTTCACAGTTAAAAGGTGGCGCAACTAACCTGGATGCTGCTTTTCAAATTATCTTCAGCAGTATAAATCACATTCTTCGAGAAGAAGCAAAGCGTGCAATTTTTATAATCACTGATGGAGAAGCTAACGTTGGAGTTGTTGGAGATTCACTCAAGGATATGGCTACAATTCTTAAGGATGTTTCAAGTTAGATATTAATTAATGCATATTAATGACTAATATTACTGATCAATATTACTTAAAACTGTTAATATATGGTATTTACATAAATCCTTTTTATTTTCTCATTAGAATACGAAATCTTCATGATAGGAATAGGGGGTGATGTGGACACGAAGTATTTAGAAGGAATAGCCTCGACCCCAGCTGGTAGTCACGTGTTCACGCTAAATGAATATTCTGAGTTTTCTAAAATGATGTGGCATATTACAAACAAACCAACTCCGGGTAAGATATTAAATTATTTATTTATTTTTTTATATTTATATTATATTTTTATATTATCTTATATTGTTTTATATTATTTTATTTTATATTATATTATTTATATTATATTTTATATTTGAATTTTTTATTTCTATATGCCGGCCTGGTTGGTGTATCCGCTCTCCAGCCAAAAGGCTACGAGTTCGAATCCCGCCGTGGGCATGGATGTTTGTGATTGTCTGTGAAAATTCCAGTGGTTATGATGGGTAGTAGATGGCGTTGGTGTAGATGATGATATTCGTTGTAATTAGTGGAGCGGTGGAGACAGAGAGCTGTAGAGTAGGTGCCGTCCCTCGTGACACTTCCAGGGAGTCCCTTAGACTCCCTGGAGGTGTCACGAGGGACGGTGTGCTATCCGAACTCGCATTTTTTTAAAGAGTAAATTGATGAAAAAAATTCCCTTGGCCTCAGTTTAAAATTAATCAACATAGCGTTTCATTAGCACGTCTACCTATGGAAGATTATTGTATATTGATACCGTAGGGGTACTAAATATTCAAATAAGTCGATAGTTCTTGGTACACCAAAGATTCTCCTTAAATTCTTAGTTCGCATTTTGAAATCCAATTTGCTAAACAGTTATGATAGTAGCTTCAAGTCTCAAAAAAATTCCTAAATAGGCTAAGAAAAATTTTCATTCTTTGGAAGGTAGGAGTCACTGGTACGAGACAATCTTTGGAAGAAAAATCTTGTCTTAATTTCTTAGAAAATAAGTGAAGGGGGGAAATAATGGAAATTAATTTTTGTCTCCGGATGCTGTAACCTATTTGTCACGTGACTTAGGTTGCAGGAAGCAATCACATATTTACCGATACAGTTGCATAACATACGGGGTATACTGCATATTTAAGATTTGTTGTAATGATAATCATACTGTAATGATATTTGTTGTAATAATCTTAATTTTGAAGCAGGATATTTTTATAAATCTTATTATAAATCCTGTTTTTGTAAAACAGGATTTATAGTAGGATATTTTTAAAATACCACAACCAGAGGGAAATGTCAACAAGGGAAAAAAGTTGAAAAAAAGAAAAGAAAATTGAATGATGCAAACAAAACGTAAAAACACTAGAAAAACGATCAGAAATGCGTAAAGAAAAGACCTTATTAAATGTCCGTGGATTTCTTTTAATTTCAGTTATTCGACTCTGAAAGTTGTCCAAAATACGCATTCGATGCTGTCAATTAAGAAGATCAAGTATATTTTTTTGACTTGGCCCTCGTAAGTCTCTTTCTCTGTGCGTTACTTCTACAAACACTTGAGTCTTCGCGTTTCGGCTTTTTGATTGCTTTTCGTGCTGCTTGAAAGAAAGAGAGAGCAGGTGGAGTAAAGTTTCTTTTCTGAAATTGATTGATTGTTAGTTGCCTGAACGATTGATACGAACAGAGGGAGATTTTTCTCCCCTTCCCACTCTCAGAGGTACGGCAAGTGCAAACAAAGTAGTCGAAGAAAGTGCTACGGAAGAATTAATCACGGCAATACTTTGTGCAAAAGTATGTAATGTATAATACTATAAAAGTATTTAACCACGATTTCATATTTTCATTCTTTTATTTGGAAATATTTTAATGTCGATGTTTTTAATTTCAGCTCCTCTTCCTGGTCCTGAAAAATGCGGGTTTCTGCCAAATGAACTCGCATCGAAACAGATTTGGCCTTGGGTGGTTGCAATATATGCGAGGATGCCCGAAGAGTGGTCGCCTTTAAAATTCTGTGCTGGAAGTTTGATTTGCAATCAGTGGGTTCTTACATCAGCAAGTTGTTTCTACACTGAACTGTCCCCAAATGGTGTTCTTTCTAAAGATGTGAGTATTTTCATTCTAAATCTTCTAGTGTTGTTTTCATAATTATTCGTACAATTATTCATTTTTGTAATTTTTACTAAGAAGAGGCAAAAATATACAAAGAGGAGGGGAAATGAGAAAGTATGAATAGAAAATTTTAGATGAATGAATCACGGGAAGGAGCAATAATTGTAGGATGAAACGGCAGAACTGAAGAGGAAAGACTGACTTCTGAGTGTCAGTTAAGAAAGGCAAGTGATATGAGTTAACGCTAATGAAAATATTCGGATATCTTCGAGATCAGATGTTCCGTATATTGTTCAAACTGGCTGTCAATTTAAGATTAGAAAAAAAAAGAATACTTGGCAGATACAGAACCTAAGAGAAAAGATGATTGGTTTATGGGCGTATTAATACGATTGAAAAGAGACAAATAATCATACCTTCTTTCATGAATTAAAAATGAGCATCTTTCTGAAAACTATCCCTGTTACAGAAATTGTTACAGATGGCGTTAAAAATCCTACAAGAGGAATAATGAGGTTTACTAAGAAAAAAAAAACTTGTCTACATTTAGGTCTCATGAAAGAAAGTGAATTTAACTTCACATCCCACTGGTAGCGTAAATAATATCCACTGAAATGAATGCTACGTCAAAAAGCTAGACGACCCACTTAACGTCATCTGTATATTCATTATGGTTTAAACCACTCAGGTTGTGTATCTGGTATTCGACTGCTTTGTGTTCATTTTTATACAAACGGGTATTCAACTCTATTGAAGAAGGTATCTGGATGTGTTAGCTAATGAAACTTAGACATTCTCTAAATAATTTTAATAAAAAGTTACGTTAATTAAACTGTTACGTTTTCTTTTGATCGTTTCTCTTTCTGTTTATCTCTCTATAAGAAAATGTAGAGGCTCTTCAGAGAAATGATATATGTCAAATGAAATTTCGAAGTTTCTTGCTCTCTCTCTCTCTCTCTATGTGTGTGTGTGTGTGTGCGTGTTTGGGGAACGGGTGGTGAGCGTGTATTTCTAAAGATGTCTTTTTGTTACAGATGGTGTTCTTGTCTCTGGGACAATACAATCTTGCCAAGAAAAACAGAAGACAGCAGAATTTCTACGCTGTGAACGTGATCATACATCCAGAATTCTCTCCTGAAGACCCGACAGTTCACGATTTGGCTCTGATCCAACTGGATTCTCCCGTTCCACTGAACATTACCTTCCGCCCATTGTGTCTTCCTGATGAAGGTAACCAACCAACCAGTTATAACCACTACCAAATTTCATCAACTAACTTATCTTAAATGCTTAGGATTTTTTAGAAATGAACGAATTAATCTAACATTTACTAATTAATCTAATAGTCAAAATTAATCTTACAAATACTGAGAGAATTTACTTCAGTGTTTTTTTCCTTCTTGGATATATTTTAACTAACAAGTCTACCTTGTCGCTTCGAAATAACTTTCTATCCCCATTCCCTTCAAGAAGATTTATGAACTCTTCCACTACTGTTATCAAGATTAAAAACAGTTTTTGCGAGCTGTGATTCCCAGAGAAAAGAATTTATCAAACTGCTTCTTGTCGACAGATTGTCAAATTAATTTCTGCCCAATACTTCAGGTTTTTATACTCTTCAGACATGAAAAGTTAAGAAATACGCAAATTAACTAGGAAAAAAAAAGAAAGGAGAGCTTTAAAAAGTGTTTACAAATAATAAGCTAGTTTAATGCATGTTCAATAAAACAGTAATTAAATTTTACATAATTACTTCTATTGTATGCGCGGCATTCTTGTTTAGTCACTGTAACGTAGAAATAATTCACATTACTTGTTCTTGAAAGTATAGGATTTTAAGTCTATTGAGATACGAAAATAAATGGCAAGGAACTCGATAATAGCACATCCATCACTTGACACAGAACATTTGTCATTTCATTCTTCGCTACAGTTTATCAAATGAACTACACTTTAACAGTACCACCTATTTGGAACTCTGCCAAAAATATAAACAATCAACTCTCGCTAAGTGATCAGTATCGAATTTTCAACTGTTCCATCTCACTAGCAACAACTTATCAGATCACGCGACTCTAATAATGGAGAAATGAATCGTGTGATATAATTATATAAAATTGTAGAAAATGATGTAGTTCCTATATAACATTATATTAAAAATAAAACTCAATATTAATTTATGTTTTACCTGAATTTTATTTTATTTTTTCAACTAAATACCACGTTTTAAATGCAATAGAATCATTCGAATAATCGTAGCCAAAATCCTCCTTTGTTTTCAGGTAATTGGAGAAACTTCTTTTTAATTTGCTGTATATCATATCCAGAAAGTTTGATGACATATAGTGAGAAAAATTATTGTTTTTAGCATTGTTTGTAAAGGTAAATAGGAGAGTTCCTACTAAGACTCTTTCAATTTTGGAAATCAAAAAATAAGTTAGTTTATCTTATCCTTATAAGGACTGGCTTAAAGGGGCGAAGCAAGAATGCTTTTCATCTTCCCCGTTATCTGTAGAGGGCAGTGTAGAGATAAGGTGTTATTGAGCTATTAAAGCTCTGATCATGGCAGGAGGGTAACAGCAATAGCCGAGCCTCAGTTAAAACTTCATTGGCTACAGCATTGCAATCCATTACCCTCCAAGGGTATTAATCAACGCATCTCACGGTCGATTCTTCTCCGCTATACACCAGATGATGATGAGGATCAGAATGTGTATGCATATGCACATATATATATATATATATATATATATATATATATATATATATATATATATATATATGTATATATATATGTATAAGAACTTGAAGATATATATTGAAGAATATATATAAGAACTTGAAGATATATATATATATATATATATATGTATATATATATGTATAAGAACTTGAAGATATATATTGAAGAATATATATAAGAACTTGAAGATATATATTGAAGAATATATATAAGAACTTGAAGATATATATATATCTTCAAGTTCTTAAGTTCTTAAAAGAACTGGGCGATGGACTGAGTCCTTGACTCTTTATTCCGTCATCTGAATGAAGTAAATCTGTATGGATAGAGTGTTATTGAGCTAAAAAGCTCTAGTCATGGCTGGGTAACGGCAATAGCCGAGCCTCAGTTAAAACTTCATTGGCTATAGCATTGCCATTTGTCACCCTGGAAGTCCTAAAAAGGACTTTTCCGGGAATCAAGTATTCATTCCCGCTCACCGCTTCATATATCTTCAAAGATATATCTTTCTTCAAAGATTTAAAAAATAAATATATATCATAATTATATAAAAATATTAAAGGTAGATAAATTTTATTCTAAATAAAATTATAATTATATGGTAAAGTTATTATTAAAATTTTATTATTTTAACTTTTATTACAAATATTATAAATTTATATATTAAAATTATTAAAAATCTATAAGATATATATTCGATAATTTATTTATTTAGATAGATGGATTCCACTTTCAATGGATCTAACTGTAGTTCCTAGAGTTGCCGGTTGGGGGTCATTATCATCACAATCTGAAATAAGAATGGTTGCTGCTCATACTGTAAAAATGCAGCCCACGATTGTGGAATTACCATTAGCAGAAGAATGGGCTTGTAAGTCGAAGCTTGGACGAGCGAATATAAAAAATGAAACATTTTGTGCAGGATATGGGTAAGTAACAGTGCTATTTAAGAAGTATTAATTAGGCCTAAATGTCAGTGATTTTTATGATATAACAACCGCATGTTTTCAAAGGATAAACGCAGGTGGAACTGTTTGAGTCGATCAAAAATAATAAGAGATTACTGTCGTGATAAATTCTATCATTCTTCTTTTTTACGGAAACTATGCTTTATGCTGTTGAGGTCGTGAATTACCGGAAATATCGGCGTTTGCTGGGCTGGCTCTTTCATATTCTTCTCACACATCTTTCTATCTGTCTCCGCTTCTTACAAGGAGTCAATGAAGCTGAATACTTACATGGAGAGCGCTTTTGTAAGACTTTCACAGTAGTTCATGCCGTCACATTTGATCAGCGAGGTGGAAGTGGATATAATAAGCCATTTAGACACTTGATGCCTGGAAGGATGGTTTTGGTGGTGGCGGCTATAGTAATCGGGAAGAATAAAGGGGGCTTTTTGGTTTGGGGGGGGGGGGGGGAAGGAGGAGGAGGAGGAGGAGATGCACGCATCGTACGGGAAGTCGTCTTAGGGTTCACTCTTAGTCGCGTGCTTCCTCTCGCTAACCTGAGTGTGACGAACCTCCCCGTTATAGGTGCTCATCCAGGCAGATGCAAGCGATCAATCATCATGCTTACTTGCATGATGACACACAGCAATTTGAAGTTATATTCATCCATCTCTTTCTTGCTCTCCGTCTGCTTCTATCACTAACTCTGTCTCGTCTCCACCCCCTCTTCTCTTTGTTGTCTCTCTTTTATGTGCGCTATCTGTTTTTATGAGGCTCAAAACTCCACTGTGTGGAGCTCAGGGGAAACTCTCTTCAACATAGCTTACTCGGTAGAATTATTCAATATGCTACTCACGATCGACATACGGCTTAGGGATTCGTTTTTATGTCCCCTCCCCCCCCCCCCGAGAATAATTGCTATACTGAAATGTTAGAGCTTGGACTTCTTTTTATGTGTTTTATCAGTATGTTCTCTTTCCGTGATAATATCAAACATTGCTTCTCTCTTCAGTCAAAGTTTACGTGAGTGTTTAAAGTGAGATGGATCCTCAATGCATGTTTACTGTTACCGAAAAAGCCGATAAGTGCTTTTATTGTTACTATTGGATATAAAAGATTCAACACTTTTTTTTTTAAAGTAGTGCTTCTCGGTCTTTTTACTTATATATACCATCTCTATAGATTATCAGGTACAACGTATGATGAGATATTTTACGAGTGAGATTATCAGCAACTGTTTCAGAAGCCTGGAAAAGGATAGAAATTAAGGGATGGAGAGAGAGAGAGAACAATCCTAAAATGATTCCATTATTTTGAACATTAAATATTTAAATGTAATTTTTTAACCTTCTCCTTTTTTTGAATAATAATTTCAGTTATCTGAAATATAAGAAAGATTTTTTTTCTTTAAATAAGAATGGAAATGACATCAAAATTGGTATAAGTCAAAACGGTTCAGTTATCATAGATTATGACTGTTGCGAAACGATAGTGACGATGTTTGCACAGTTCGAAATCTTTTTTTTTTTTTTTTGCAATACTCTAGACCAGTGTTTCTCAACATGGGGCAATTTGAATATTTTGGGGGGCAATTAGAAAATGTACATGTACATATACTTTTTCAGAACTTGGCTGAATATTATGCTGGGGGGGGCATCAAAATATTTGAGACGTTGAGGTGGGGCATGATCCAAAAAAGATTGAGAAACGCTGCTCTAGACATAACGATGCATTTTTATTTGTTTATATATTTATTTAAATTTAAGCAAATTATAAAAAATAATTTTATGATTACTTCAGTAATACGACTAAATGCGTAATTTCCTTGTGTATTACAACGAGCAGTACAATATTACAAAGTAATATTGTACTGCTCGTTGAGAAAAGTTGCTTTAAGGTAATGAGCATCTCATATCGTTGTTGCAAACAATTGATTATTAGTCTTCACTTTATTTCTGAATTCTCTAAATATCCCTTATCCAATTTACCATTTATTAGCAGTCATGTAAGAATATTTTATTCGTTTTACACACACACACACACACACACGCACGCACACACACACACACACACACACACACACACACACACACACACACACACACACACACACACACACACACACACACACACACACACAAAGTTCTTATCTCTTTAAAAAAAAATTTTTTTTTCCCTAAAAATTGCAGCATTCCTGCTAATGACTCCTGTAGCGGTTCCATGGGAAGTCCTTTAGTTGCTCAAGATCCAGAAACTGGATTCTACCATTTGATCGGAGTTTTGACAGAACGCCTTCGGTGCAAGACAAAGTACACTCTCTTCACAAGAATTTTGAGCTATTTAGAGTGGATCAAGATGAGTACAGATTACTGCACGGAACTACACTGAGTCGTACATACGGTGATCACTTCTACGATAGTGTCAGAGTATTAAATCACTTGGAGAAGCGAAACTATAATTAGGAACTGCATTTATATTATTTAATACTCAAACTTAGTTGCATGTAATTGGGTTGAATTCATGTACAGTTTTTGAATTTTATTTCAAGACGTAGCTTGAATATAAATAATTTTGAGCTTTATAATAAAAGGTGTCTTTGAATAATTTAGTTTTGTTTCTAGTTCACTTCTAAGAGCCACATTAATCTAATGATTCTAGTGGTAAATAATAATTAAAATAAAATTTTATTAATATTTCCAAATACGTTAATTAATTAAGTGTATTAATTAGTCTTTCTCTAAGTTAATGATATCATGGTGACGTCGTCATCGCCATATTTAAATATTTATTCAGTACGGTGTATATCAATTAGTTCATTTAGGTCAGTGTTTCCCAAAATGGGGCAATTTGAATATTTGGGGAGCAATTGGCAAATGATGTTGCATTCGTCACCTCATCACCGATATACTCAAAAAACTCACCAGTGTTGGCAATAAATTGTCGATGTTGCAACCTGACTTTCCGAGAAAAAAAGCTGACATCATTAGTACAGCAGTCAACATAAATACAGTATCAAGAAGAACTCTCAGAAAAGCAAAATAATGAGTCTATTAGAACTTTATTTAACGTAAAATGAACAATGGCATGGCTTTCTGACGAGACAGAAACGAAATGCCAAAATGCAACTAGTTTTGCAAAAAATTACTATTGCCCTTCCCGTCGTCATATTTAGTTGAATGTGACTTTGGTGCTGTAAATGACTTGTTACTGAAAAAAAAGAAATCATCTGAATATCACAAACCATGGGGATTTGAGATTGAAAATGACTAAATTAATACCTCAAATAAAAACTCTTTGCAGCAGACATCAAGCTCAAGGATCGCATTAACTCGGATTTAATTTTCCCGAGTTCAGTTCGATTTATGTTTTATAATATACAAAGTGTAATATAAAATTTATATTCATTGAAGAAAGGCAAATTAAAAACAGTTTTACCTATGCTCCTTTTTTATTTACAGTACATATTTATATTATACTTTTTCAGAACTTGGCTGACTATTATGCTAGAGGTGGGGAGGCATCAAAATGTTTGTAGCGTTGTGGTGGAGCATGATCCAAAAAACGTTGGGAAACACTGATTTAGGTGTAGTGATTTTAATCACCTGGTTTAAGGCTACAATTCTGCTAATAGTTAGGTGTGAAATGGCTTGGCTAAATTCCATATTTGATCTCTAGAGCAGTGGTTCCCAACCTTTTTCCACTTGTGTACCCATTTCTATAAATTGTACCGTTCGTTCTTAAAATAAGTGTTTTTAAATACTGATAATTTTGTTCAGTGCCTATCTTAATGTAAAATAGTGGAAATGAGGTAATTTCCGCCATTACTGATTATTTTTCGTGTACCTCTGAACGGTCCGGCACGTACTCTCGGGATTACGCGTACCGCCCGTTGGGAACGATGCTCTAGAGCAGGGATCGGGAACCGACGGCTTCGGAGCCGCATGCAGCTCTTGGCTGAACAAATTGCGGCTCTTTTATATTGAATTAAAAGATACATGATTAATACAAACAACCAAACATTGTTTTTTGATACGGCCTGTTCGTGGCGCTAGATACTATGCATGCATGAAATTTGTTACGCATGTTATGCATGCCTAGTGGTAACTAGCGCCACTGCGAAAATTTGAACTAATTGATCGGCTGTCAAACACTACGGTTTTTAGATACATAACGGATTTTAACTGTCAAAATAAATATTCTGTTAGTTAACGTTTTTATTGTGGTACTAAACTGGTGTTTAATTTAGTGTCAGGTAATATTATGCACAAATTAATTTTTATTATGTTGAATTTGTGTTTTTACTTGCAGGTAAATTTGTGATAATAACGCTTCTAATATGAGTTCAAGAAAAAGAAAAATAATAGAAGAAAACAGAGGATTCAGTAAAATGTGGATGGAGAAATTTGCATTTATAGAAGTAAATGGAAATCGGCAATGTTTAATTTGCCATCTACGACTTCAAAATAGCAAATCAAGTAATGTCGAACGACATTTCTGAGGAAAACATTTAGACTTCATTAAAAAATATCCTGAGAGTGATAATAGAAAAAAAGCTATTGAAGAATTACAAAAGAAAACATTGCTTCAGCAAAGAAATTTGTCAACTTGAACGAAATCTTCGTCGAATATTACTGAAGCAAGTTTTTTGTTATCCCTTGAAATAGTAAAAGCGATGGTGAATTTCTAAAAAATTGCATGTATAATGTCTCTGAAATTCTATTTAAGGATATGAAAAATAAGGACGAGATACGTAAAAAAAATTAAAGATTTACCTCTTTTGACTAGAACTAGCTGTCAAGGAACAGATTGTAACAATTTCTGCAGAAGTTTCAAATATGCAAATTACGGATATTAATTCTACCGATTTTATATCTATTGCGGTTGATGAATCAAATGATATTTCCGATATGGTACAATGCTGCGTGATGGTTAATTATATCACATCTTCCGGTATTCGAGAAGAACTTCTTGATCTGCTAACGCTTAAAGGACACACTGCAGGCCAAGATATTTCAGAAAACCGTCTAACAAGTTTATAGAATAAAAATATAAATATTAATAATATAGTATGCATTGCGGCCGATGGCGCGCCTTCTATGATTGTGAAAAATAAGGGGTTTGTTAAATTATTCTCCACTCATATTCCACATGGAGTTATTTCATTTCATTGCATTTTGCATCAAGAAGCTTTAGTCGCAAATTCTTTGGAATTATTACCACAAATAGAAAGAGCGATGGATGTTGTTGTGCCAATGATCAATTTCATCCGATTTCAGGCGTTGAATCATAGACTTTTTGACACATTTTTAGGGGGACTAGTCAACATAAAGATTTAGTGACATTTACATCTGTACGATGGTTATCAAGAGGAAAAGCATTAAAACCTTTTTTTTTTCAGTGCTTAAAAGAAGTAACAGTTTTCTAAGCTACTAAAAATTATAACGTAAATCATGTAGGGCTTCTCAGTAATTCCGATTGGATACAAAAGTTTTTTTTTGCTTGATATGACAGAACATTTTAATAAATTAAATTTGAAGTTGCAAGGGAAGGGAAACACAGTCGGACAATTACTAAATGAAGACCTTACCTTTGAACAGAAAATAGGAGTGTTTTTCGAAGATGTTACTGAAGAAAAATTTATATATTTTGAAAATCAAAAAAAAAATATATAGAATGAATTTAAATCAATAAAAAGTTGATTGTAAAATATTCACTGAAATAATTACTGTAATTTTAGATTCATTTACAAGCAGATTTCAGGATTTTAAAAAACATCAGGAGATGATGAAATTTATATTACATCCGTTAAATTACAATTTAAAATTAATAGATATTGAAGCTTTTCCCGGAATATCAATTGCAGAACTTCAAATGGAGCTTCTGGAAATTCAGAATAAAAGCATCTGGGTACAAAAACTTCAGGAAATGGTAGCACAAATTGAAAAAAAATTAGGAAACTATGTAAGAAACACCACAAGAAATTATATTTAAATTTTCGAATTCTTTCCCAACTAATTATTCAAATACCAGGCGACTTGCTTTTGGGGTTTTTACTCTTTTCGGTTCAACGTACAATTGCGAAAAATTAAGTATAGGAACAAATTGACTAATGAAAGTTTGAAAGCAGAATTACTAACAAAATGCACTACATACAATCCAGATTTAGTAAATTGGCTGAGAAGATGCAAAATCAAAAGTCTCATTAAATTAAAACAATCAAATATCTATTAAAATTCATAATATTGTATTTTTGTTCGGACTAATTCTTTTTTCAATACAAATTCTAACTTTTTTTGCAATACTATACTTTCTTAAACATGTTTTGTGATTAAAAACTTAATGTTGTTTTATTTATTGAACATATAAAAAATTTATATGATATCCAAACATAAAAGTGGTATTTGATATCTGGAAGTACTGAATTAAAAACAACACAAATTTACCTAAGTTTGAACTAACTGCAACTTTGAGTCACCAGGAAATATCGAATTGAAGTTGCGGCTCCCAAATTTTGTTTTAATTAATTTTTTTTTTTTTTTTTTTTTTTGTGGAATGGCTCTTTGGTTCAAAAAGGTTTCCATCTCCTGCTCGAGCAACATTTTTTGTATTATTTAATCATTAATCTATCCATGGCGCTAAATATGCTGTAGATTCTATGTTTCATGGATGGGATTCATAAAATAGCGTGCAGTGTAAATAAGAATGGAAATGGCATCAAAACTGGTATCGGTCGATCACCAAAATGGTTCGGCTATCATAGAATTTTATGACTGTTGCGAAACGATAGTGACGATATTTGCACAGTTCGAAATCTTTTTTTTTTTTTTTTTGCAATACTCTAGACATAACGATGCATTTTTATTTGTTTATATCTTTATTTGTAGGTTTACACTTAGAACACGGAGAAGACTCGTTTAGAGAACATCTTGCAACTGAAAACCTTTTTCTCCGTCACCATTTACAGTAATGGTCATTTGCTTCTAATACCAAGATTCACTGTGGTTGTGGTGGAAGTGATGGAAGAAAGGTTAATAGATTACGCCAACTTATGGGTTGAAATCGTTTCTTTAGCCCCGTTTTCTTTTCCAGCCCACATTGTGTGTTCGTAAAAATGACAAGTGTCAGACAGAACCGATCTCTCTGCGTGGATTCCATTTACAAAGACGGGAAATGACCAGACAAGGCAATCTGGGACACGACTATACCCTGATTGCACTGCGGTCTAGATAAAGAGATGATATCTCTACCCCACCGAATGGTTTGTGTTTTTATCGGACTTTAGTAGTTCCTATTTGTTCATGTACGAACACTGATGGGAAGAAACGTTAGGAATCGCTTTTAGCAGAATGTTTGGGTATTAGAACTCCGTTTTAGACCTTTAGCTAAAATGCTCTGAGCCATCGTCATTTTCTGAGTTACGCTAGCAAGATAGTAAAGTGATTTTCCTTCCCCTCTTTACCATTGCTGTACGTCACTTCCGCAATCTTCTCCAGAGAAAATGGAATTGTTACTGATAAATGAAACATACTGGTAGAGAATTATCATCTTGGTAATGGAATTAAATAAAATTGATATTTATTAGATTAAGTAAAATTATAAAAATTGTAAAATTATATATTTATGAAAGGATTTTAAATACTTTTTCAATTAGATAACATCATTTTCATAAAATAACAAATTAAATACGTCCTTTTTTACATATATGGAAAAATAAACTTATTAGAAAATACACAGTTTAAAATTTTACCTGCAGATGTAACATGATTCAGTGTTATTTGAAGCTAAGAATATCCTATTTGAGTTAAAGGGAAATGGATTTCGACTCTCCATATAAGATTTATTAAATATTTAATCAAAAAAGTATATAATTTCTTGTTTCCTATAAAAAGATTTTAAGTTTTAAAAAAAAATATATATTTTTTAAGTTTTTAGACTTTCTTTGGAATATGATAATACACTATTTTGTTTTTAATATATGTAATTTATTTAATTTTATTCATGTTTATATGTATTAAATTGGATGGACCAGGGGGAATCACTCGACCGTGAGATGCGGTGATTGATTCATTCAATCCAATACCTTTGGAGGGTAATGGATGGCAATGCTGAAGCCAATGAAGTTCTAACTGAGGTTCAGCTATTGCTGTTGCCCTCCTGCCATGATCAGAGCTTTAATAGCATAATAACACCTTATCCCTACACTGCCCTCTACAGATAACGGGGAAGATGAAAAGCATTCTTGCTTCGCCCCTTTAAGCCAGTCCTTATAAGGACTATAAGAATGTATTAAATTGAGGGACATGGCGAGTGGAATTGACCGTGAGATGTATTAAATTAATACATTATATATAACCACACCTCATTACCAAAAAGCTTCAAGAAAACCTTCTAAAGTTGAAGGGTTGGTTCTCCAAATGGAGATTGGAAGTCAACCCCCCCAAAAAGCTCAGCCATTCTCTTCACGAAAAGGCCAATGCCTCCTGCAGGAGACGTATTGCTGTTCAATACTAAAATTCCCTGGCAGACAGAAACAAAATACCTGGGTGTAATGCTCGACAAAAAGCTAACTTTCAACCAACACATCAAGTTTATGTGCTCAAAGCCATCGCTCAGATTTATCCGCTAATTAATAGAAATAGCAAGCTCAGCAACAGAATCAAATTGCAGCTATACCAGATGATGATTCGTCCTATAATCACCTATGCCTCTCCAGCCTGGAGCCACACCTCTAATACTAGCATTATCAAAATACAACGAGTAGAGAACAAGTGCTTGAGAATGATTCTGAATGCCCCATGGTATGTCAGAAACAATCAACTTCATCGAGACACAAATATTCCTTACATCTTCTCTTTCCTACAATCTGTAGCAGCTAAGTTCTTCCTAAAGACGTCCATGCATCCCAACGATCTAGTGCAGCAAGCTGTAGCATACGAGGCAACGGATATGTTCAAATATAACAAACCAAAAGTCATTTTAACTTCCTGTAGCGACGCATAATCATAATGCCCATCCAGGGTGAGCAAACTGTTCATAAATTCTACCTTCACTGTAACCACAACAGATAGCGGGGAATATGAAAAGCATATTGCTTCACCCTAAAGACATAAATGTGAATTGTCAATGTATTAAATTAAATGGTGTTGATAGATGAAACCCAAGGTAATGGATGGCAATGATGTAGTCAATTAAGTTTTAACTGAGGCTCGACTATTGCCGTTACACTGGAACGTAGAGTTTAGCTCTCTTAGGTTTCTTCCGAAATTTTGCTCCCGGTGAGGGGGGGGGGGGCTTGAACTTCTGAGGGTTTGCCCTGAGAGAGCATTTTAAGTCTCTGGGGAGAGTGTTCTCCGGCGCGACACTGTTGGTGAGCGGTTCTGCTCAGTGGTGGGGGTGCCCTCTAACTGAATGGAACCAACACCGAGTTGGACGTTCACTCTTAGGGAGTGGTCCGGGGGATCGCCTAATTTTTAGAGATGGCTTTACTTAATCAGTAGCCAATGGAAATTTACTGAGGCACGGCTGTTGTTGCTGTTACCTCTCTCAGGGGAAATATGAGCGGCTCTGCTAGGTGGTGGGGTGAGCCTGCCACTGGATAATGTCAAACGCTGAGAGTTCTCAGTGACAGAGTGAGCCTGTTACTGAGGGGAACAACGCTGACTTTTGATCCTTTGGGTCGTCATTGTTGGTGGATTGCACGAGTTTTTGGAGATTGGCTGCACTTAAACAGTAATGCTGCAGCCAATGAAGTTTTAACTGAGGCTCGGCTATTGCCGTTATCCAGCTATGACCAGAGTCTTTAGCTCAATAATACCCCATCCACACATTTTCTTTAATCAGATGAAGGGATAAAGAGTCAAGGACTCGGTCCATTCCCCCCCCCCCCCCCAAAAAAAAATCCATTAAATATTTTGACTACATAAAGTATAAAAATGAGTGGTATATGGCCCCATTCCATTCTGACTAAAGTATCGATTCTAATTCTAACAAAACTCAAAATTTGAAGTTATGATTCATTGGAGTTTATACAAATCAAATCTGTTTGGAGATGAGAGACTTGAACTTGCAACATTATATATATGCTAGGTATAATTTATTCTGGAATATAAAATGATACAAATTTGTGACATCGTAATAATGTTAATGATAACAATTACAGGTATTGTCATAGTAATGTTGTTCCATGTTTCCTAATTAGTTAGAGCGATATTATGGAGGGCATACAATTTATAATTTTTTTAATGTGAATCCATAAATCTCTGAAGCGATACCATTCTTAAGCAGGGATGAAGGACTACCAAAGGTACTACTTTATCACGAGTTATTTTTTTATATCGCCCGTATGGTCACAAGAATTCACATTTTAAAGACCATTCCATTTGTTTAGAGAGCTGAATCACCATCAAATAGTGTTTAAGAAAGTTGCTAGGAGATCAGCAGTAAAAGGAGCAACGCAACAGCATCAAGAACTCTAATCAACAGTCCTTAATTAATATATAATGAAAATTCCTGAGATCAGACGTAAGTAAGGAGAATGCGCATTTTAAGGCTTCTTTCTTTTTCTTTTATTAACCTGAGTACAAATCATTCAACGTTGTTAGAGAGCAAAAAGGTGCTTAGTGTGAGCCAATAAGGAACGGAAGAATTAAAAAAAATTAAAAAGTCAATGCTCAGTTTGAAACTTCAAGACATCGAAAGGGATGGAATAGAAGAACATTAGCTGAAGAGAAAAGGCCTCGGTAATAAATTTCCGCGCAGTTGATGCCTCCAAAGGGAGTTACATAAATCCTACTGTATACTCTTAAATGGATTGAATAGAAGAGCTGACTTCATTGCTGACCTTCTTTGCAACTGGTGTGGACAAAAGCTTCTCCTCAATCAACATAAAAATATTTTTATTTTTTATGGCATTGTCAACCTATCGCATTAGCAATGTGGGTGAACTAAGTGTTCATAATCAGGGAATCCTCTTCTACAAACCAAACACGGAGCATTTTCAAGCCACTTTATGCTTCCAATACAAGGTGTGATCTCGTGCTGTGTGACGAGACCAAAATCATCTATTACTTAATGACACACTTCAAGAAGAGAATACTATTGCATATCTATAGGTTATTCGAAAACCAAATCAGCGAAAATTTCTATGAATAATGGCTTTTTATTGAAACGTGAAGCAGTTATTGAAAACGAAGAGATAACTGAGAAAATGGATTTTCATTCTATTCTAAACAACACACCAAACAATGCAAACATAATCTAAGATGATGTTTATTATTAAATGGTGTATTTATAATACATTTATAAAATAAGGAAAAAATAAGTAATTGAAATTTATCTAAGAATATTTAACAAAATATTACAGTTAAACAATTTTTTAAAACTATTTTAATATTTTTATTGTATATATAAGAGTAAATGCAGGTTTTTTTTTTGTATGATGAGACTATATGATTTGTAATATATCTTGTCTCAAATTAGCTATTGGATATGCGGGAATTGGATATGGGGGTGGGGACTTTAAATAGCGTTCTTCGTTCTTAATAAGAAAAGTGCTAAGTAGGTTTTCTGTGAAAACTGCAAGGGAATAGGCAAAAGTTAATCGGGAAGGAATTTAGACCTGATTCGAGTCTTATTCAAGCTTTTTTTTTCTGTCATTTCAACGTGAATTTACAACACACCATCCACTGTACGATGTAAAATGAGAGAGAGAGAGAGAGAGAGAGGGAAAAAAAAACAACTAAGAAATAAATTTCTTCCAAAACACAGCTCCACCTTAACCGCACAAGAAGAGGAAGAGGGTAGTTGTTTGTTTGTTTGTTTGTTTTTTATGTTATTCACCAATCTTGTAAACCGAAGTGTTGAGAAGGTTGGCAAGAAGCCAAACAAGGAATAAAAACACATTCGTCAATGTACGCAACAAAGCATTCGCTGATAATTCACGACCGTTTTTGTTATTATTCGGTAATTTATACAACTGAAACGAGGTTCACAACAAAAGTAACGAGATGAAGGAAGACGGATTACGAACAGCACTGTTGGCTATCAGAGGAGTGAAATTATAGTTTCTGTCAAGAACGAAATTCCCATTTAATTCATACGAAACTGTAGCACCGATTAAAGTTTTCTTTATGACACGTCATAAATTCCGGAGGTCCAATTATTTCAGAGCAACACAGTGAACAGGATAACTAATAGCCAGATAAACATGCAAGTTAGTGTCCTTGTTAGAAACTATAATCCTCGTTACTTGAGGAAATTTTCATCAGACGGAGGGAGGGGTAAATTGATTATTCTACGCCATTCTCTCTCTCTCTCTCTTGCTGCTGGGAATCCAAACTCCTTGTAAATCATAGTTGTTTAATAGGAGGCAAACGAGTTCGATATTTTTACTACTCCCAACGCTATTCATTCCCATATAGTCAAAGAATAATACGTTTTCCAAAAATATAACGCCAGAGTCACATAATGGGATGGAATACTTGGAATTGCATTGCACCCAGTAATGACATAATTAGAATCAAATAAATGTATGTTGTGTTTTTGCAACGGAATAACACTGTAAATTATCAGACAACAGAAAGAGAAATAGGTTCTGGCAACAGAAATATGTTTCAAACGTTCTCTTTTACACGGATCAAAATAGTCACGATGAATAATGGATTATCACTAAGCAATCATGATTCTAACCTCTATTCTTCTGATGCCAAACAAAAAATACTCTCTCTCTCTCTCTCTCTCTCTCACACACACACACACACACATCAACGCCACAGCAATATTTGAATTCAAGTCTAACTGTAGGTTGAAAAGCTGAAACATTATATGCTCGATCTGTTTCATGTTTTGATAAACGTGAACAATTATACATGTGCATTTATTTTTCCAATCGCTATTCTAAATTTCTTTTTTCTTCTTCCTTTACGTAATAGTCTTAGTTGCTTGTTACGATTCGAAACCGGAAATCACACGGAATAGGTTGGTCAGTCCTTATTTCCGGTGGGTCCTATGTCTGTAGATGCGTATGTTCACAGGGCCCGTTTGCCTGTTCTGGGGGGACGAAAAACCCGAGTTTCCAGCAAAAAAAAAAAAAACCTTCATATGACGGCTAACTCACCATTAGTCGAAAGAGAGCAAATAAAGGGCTCCTCACTTCACGGACGGAAATCGAACCCAGGTCTTTCCGACCTGGCTTCGTCTATACCGACTGAGCTACGGAGGCTCTGTATTCTGAATCTATTTGAATATTTAGGAGATGTACTAGGAATACATATAATTGCTCCTGATCTTCAATTTTGCCACAGGATTGGCGATTCTCCTGGATGATCTATGGTGTCTCATCTACATCCAGTTAGTTCTTATTATATGTCGTCCATTAACTTTGTAGCTCGGTATTACTTACTGTTGTGTCCAGTCATTGCCAATATCACCGCATTACACACTATCATCTTGAAACTGAATTTTCGAACTGGTTTAGAAATCACTTTTTTTTAACAATATCTATAATAGCACCTGTCCAGTCAACTGACTTTTTCAAATCACAAAATATCATTGACCCCTGACATTCATATTTGGAAAGATGTAGTAATCAAAGCAATAAATGTTTGATGAATATAGCGGCTTATGAATAATCTCAAGGCATATTTTCATCCATACTTTTCAGCTGTGTCGTTTGTTTTCGATTTATGTAACTTGTGCTGCCCACAACGCATGTTGTGGCTAGCATTGTTCTGAATTGTTCTAAATTGTTCTGAATCCGATATTTTAAAGTGACAGCGAAATTGAAGGTGACAAAGGTTTAACTTCCAAAGTTAAACACCTCTTGTTCATTCCGTATAATGTGTGGTTGCTTTGGTTGCAACCAGACCCAACTCAACCCAATTAACAGTAACGAAAATGTACAATTAACAGTAACGAAAATGTACAATTTCATTATTGTGCAGCGATATCATTTATTATCATAACAATTCAATATAGATCAGTTTATAGAGTACAATATATATATATTGTTATATACATACATACATAATTTTTTATATAATTTTACTTCCTATAAAATGATCCAACTAAAATAATTCGAAAAATTTGAAAATAATGTTTGAATTTTAAATGTTATTAAACTTCATCAAACCAGAAATTACTATTTCAAATAATTTATTTACTAAAATAGTTTAATTGATTAAACGATTGCAACGAGACACAAGAATCAATCGACCGTGAGATGCGGCGATTGATTCATTCAATCCAATATCCTTGGAGGGTAATGGATGGCAATGCTGTAGCTAATGAAGTTCTAACTGAGGCTCGGCTATTGCTGTTACCCTCCTGCCATGATCAGAGCTTTAATAGCTCATTACACCTTATCCCTACACCATCCTCTACAGATAACGGGGAATATGAAAAGCACTCTTGCTTCGCCCCTTTAAGCCAGTCCTTATAAGGATAAGGACGATTGCAACGAAAAAGAGATTTTTTGTTACTAACTTCTACTCACTATAATTTCATTATTGTGCAGCGATATCATTTATTATCATAACAATTCAACCTTGATCCGTTTATAGGGTACAATTTATATATACATATACATAAAAATTTTTATATAATTTTCCTTTCTATAAAATGATCCAACTAAAATAATTCAAAAAATTTAAAAATAATGTTTGATTTTTAAATATTATTAAGTTTCATCAAACCAGAAATTACTATTTCAAATAATTTATCTACTAAAATAGTTTAATTTATTAAAAATAGTTTAAGAGCGAACAATCGACCGTGAGATGCGGTGATTGATTCATTCAATCCAATACCCATGGAGGGTAATGGATGGCAATGCTGTAGCCAATGAAGTTCTAACTGAGGCTCGGCTATTGCTGTTACCCTCCTGCCATGATCAGAGCTTTAATTGCTCAATAACACCTTATCCCTACACTGTCCTCTACAGATAACGGGGAATATGAAAAGCATTCTTGCTTCGCCCCTTTAAGCCAGTCCTTATAAGGATAAGGAAAAATAGTTTAATTGATTAAACGATTGCAACGGTCGCGGAATGATTCATTCAATCCAATACCCTTGGAGGGTAATGGATGGCAATGCTGTAGCCAATGAAGTTCTGACTGAGGCTCGGCTATTGCTGTTACCCTCCTGCCATGATCAGAGCTTTAATTGCTCAATAACACCTTATCCTACACTGTCCTCTACAGATAACGGGGAATATGAAAAGCATTCTAGCTTCGCCGCTTTAAGCCAGTCCTTATAAGGACTATAAGGAACGATTGCAACGCAAAAGAGATTTTTTGTTACTAATACTAACTTCTATTCATTATAATTTCATTATTGTGCAGCGAAATCATTTATTATCATATATTATCATAATAATTCAACCTTGATCCGTTTATAGAGTATACAATATCATTTATTATCATACCATTTCAACCTACGTTTATAGAGTATCATTTATTATTATAACAATTCAACCTAGATCCGTTTATATCAATTATTATCATAACAATTCAATCTTGATCCGTTTATAGAGTACGATATCATTTATTATCATAACAACTCAACATCCTTTTATATCATTTATTATTATATAGAGTACAATATCATTTATTATCATAACAATTCAACCTACATCCCTTTATATAGTATCATTTATTATCATAACAATTCAACCTAGATCCGTTTATATCATTTATTATCAAAACAATTCATTGTGCAGCGATATCATTTATTATCATATATTATCATAAAAATTCAACCTTGATCCGTTTATAGAGCATCATTTATTATCATAACAATTCAACCTAGATCCGTTTATAGAGTATCATTTATTATCATAACAATTCAACCTAGATCCGTTTATATCATTTATTATCAAAACAATTCATTGTGCAGCGATATCATTTATTATCATATATTATCATAAAAATTCAACCCCGTTTATAGAGTATCATTTATTATCATAACAATTCAACCTAGATTCGTTTATATCATTTATTATCAAAACAATTCATTGTGCAGCGATATCATTTATTATCATATATTATCATAACAATTCAACCTGCATCCGTTTATAGAGTACAATATATATATATATATATATATATATATATATATATATATATATATATATATATATATATATATATATATATATATATATATATATATATATATATATATATATAAATTCGAATTTATATATAAATATATAAATTCGAAAAATTTGAAAATAATGTTTGACTTTTAAATATTATTAAACTTCATCAAACCAAAAATTACTATTTCAAATAATTTATCTATTAAAACAGTTCAATTGATTAAACGAATAGTCGAGTAGGGCTGAATCTGATATAGGGAATCATAGGGAATCAGTCGACCGTGAGATGCGACTCCAAGGGTATTGGATTAAATGAATCCAATACCCTTGGAGGGTAATGGATGGTAATGCTATAGCTAATGAAGTTCTAACTGAGGCTCGGCTATTGCTGTTACCCTCCTGCCATGATCAGAGCTTTAATAGCTCAATAACCTTATCCCTACACTGTCCTCTACAGATAACGGGGAAGATGAAAAGCATTCTTGCTTCGCCCCTTTAAGCCAGTCCTTATAAGGATAAGGAAACGAATTCTCTTGACTGGATGGGAGATGCGGTGATTATCTACTAAAACAGTTCAATTGATTAAACGATTGCAACGAAAAAGAGATTTTTTTTTTTTTACTAACTTCCACTCACTTAATGAATATAAAGTTTATATATATATATATATATGATATAAAGTTTACTTTTATATGACATGATTTCATAAATATAAAATTTACTTGTATATGATATGATTTCATAAATATTTATTAAAATCAATATTTTTCGTTGACTTGAATGCTTAATAGATAATCTTAAGAAATACTTAACATATATATATATATATGTGTGTGTGTGTGTGTGTGTGTGTGTGTGTGTGTGTGTGTGTGTGCGTGCGCGCGCGCTTCACACACACACACACACACACACACACACACACACACACACACACACACACACACACACACACACACACACACACACACACACACACACACAGTTAGGCCGATCAAGTGTTACAAAAAAGAATACCCATTGAATTAATTCAAAGTCTTTTTCTCGGGAAACAACCGATGCGATTGCTGCCGATTGAATACGACCTTTTCATTCTTTCGGGTCGCTGATCAGTTGTTGAACTATTTTAACAGAAAAAAAAAATGTTCGCATCTGACCCGGAACGATGGATTCTGATAGTTGATTTTGACAAACATCTCGTGACATATCTAGCGAATCAAGATGGGTACCAGAACACCTTTATTACAACGTAATTCTGTGTGTCAGATTTAGTGGCAGCCAAGAAATGTTACGCCTGTCCTATCCCTTCCGTCTTTGTCCAGTGTAGCTTGATATAGGAAACCGAACGCAAGCAAGGAAGGTTATTTCCTTTTAGTCCTTTTCTTTCATGTTTCCGGAAAAGAAGTGTTAGAGGGCCATCGATATCTCGCTTTGTCTTCTCATCGATGATGTCAAGTGAAAGAAGAAAATATCTCTTTTCACACCACAGATTCTTTTCATTTAACCTCGGACCGAGAACTCCACCGACAGCTGAAGAATAATCGAAAAATTTGCGGCTCCAATACTTTCCTATAAAACTCGGCAAAGAAATTAGTAGAAAGGTGAATACTTTCTTGAAGGAATTTTATTTGTTTTTAAAGACACTTTTTAAGAGATTAGTATCGAGTAGTTTGTTTAGGAGGATCAAGAATGCTGAGAGAAGTAAATAAGTGATATTTATTTGTAATTTAATTCTCTTAAGGAGTTATCGTTTCAGGTGTATTTCTGTTCTTCAGCGCGGGGAAGTCTCTCAGCTGCTCCTAATGCATCATGACTTGGAACAATTGGAGTTATATCAGATCCCCTCCCCCCCACACACAAAGGAACATCAGTTATAAGGGCTTTGTAACTGAAGATAGGTTAGTTAGCCTCATACAAAGTAGAATGGTTTAATATTTCTCCTCCAAAATAAAAAAAATCGATTGGAGTACTCACTCGTAGACAGATATAGCAAATTATAGAGATAGGTATAGAGATATATAGAGATATCTTGTAGAAATTATAGACATATCTTAGATATCTCTATAATTTCTGTAAATGTATCTCTAAAAAAGAGATACACATTTGCAAAATGGGAAAAAGCCAGTTTCTTGACCGTAACAGAATAAAAGAGGAAATATCTTGTTTATACATGTATAAACATGTATTATGGAAATGGAAAGCATATTAAAAAGCCGACTGATTTATTTAGAAACGTAAAATACTTTTAAATTCCCTTTAAATACCACCCTTCGGTACTTGAGTATCTATAAGGAGACAGAAGATCTAAATATTGAGACTACATTTTGCAGTCTTGTGAATGATCTTTATAGAAGCCGCCTTAATCTCTTCCACTAAACATAGCTTCGTTGATCAATTGATGAGTAAGTATTCATTTTTGAAAAGCACTAGAAATCACCGGGGGACTTCTTTCTGATTGGAAAGGCTGCAAATAATATCTGGTATGGCTACTTACAATAATATACATCAAGTTCATGAATGTTATAGCATTATTGTGCTGCAGCAGGCTAAGTTCTTTTTCTCCTTTTCAAGAAACTCCTGATACCTTATGAAATAAGGGAATAAGAACAGTGTTACCATAACTTTATCTTCACTATCTTTTGTAGCTTTTTTGAAACTTTTTAAAATACTTGAACTATTTTTTTTCCCTTCCAGAATTAAATCGGTTAAAATAAGTTGCAATCATAAATTTAATAAATTTATTTCATATCATAGTACGGTAATAACTATTACCTTAATACCTACTCCAGTACATGTAGCTTATTTAACCAAAAATGTGAAAAACATCGTGTTCCGAAATGCTATGCCCTTTACGACTATTTTAAATATGATTTGAATCAAATCATTGTACTGTAATATGAATAAAAATAAGCATAATTACTATACAATTATAATGTATTACTTAAAATAAAATAAAAAATAAATAAAAAATTTATAAATTTAATTTTTTTTCTATTAAACTTTAAATAAGTCAAGACACCATTTTTATTTTTCTATACCCAGACTGAAGAGGAATTAGTTCTTTCTGATTGGAAAGGCTGCAAATGATATCTGTTATGGCTATTTACAATAATAATATATATCAAGTTCATGAGTGTTATAGCATTATTGTGCTGCAGCAGGCTAAGTTCTTTTTCTCATTTTCAAGAAACTCCTGATATCTTATGAAATAAGGTATCAGGAGTTTCTTTCTATATATATTCTATTTAAGGCATGAGGCCTTAAATAGAATATAGAATACTGGCTTATGCAAAAAATGCACATTATATTCTTGTCTTTCTGTTCTTGGGTTACGTCACAGTGATATTTTTACTTAAGGGAGGGGAATACTCAAAATTATTAGAATATTCAAATAATTACAGGAGACAATACCTTAAATCACGAGGACTTTCTAAAATCAGTAGAGAAATAAAGAAAGCAAGAGCGGACAAAGCAGACATTGTGGAATTCCAGTCTTCTTTAATAACTGCCTAATTCTGAAAATATAGCATAAACTTAACATAAAATTTTTAGAATGACTTAATCCCTAAATGTTCATTAAATTAAATAACGTTAAAAATCAAAACAGTAAGTTAATTTAATGAAAATTAAATCTAGTCAGGTAAACTGTATAAACGTTTTAGTATTATTTTTAACGTCATCCATTTGTTTTTCTAAACACTTCTAAAATTAGTTCGTTAGCATTTTTATATTCGATCTGAGAATTTTTGATTATTTTCTGCAGCCAAGTACCATTTCATTTGACTTTTACACGTTACTATTATTATACTGTATTTTTTTGTTGTTGTTGTTGTTGTTGGACGTTTATTTATCTATAGAGTAAAATAATGACTTTGAAAGCGTGTTCTGAAATGCTGTGTTATTCATAAAGTAAGTTGCCATTACTTTCGGATTTTCCTTCGCATTTAACACTGCACTCCACAAGACTTATTAACTTATAGAAGTTTCTTGTCCAAAACGGCTAATATCATATGGTAGTATCTGTTCATATTCTTAAATTCGGGTACAATGTTTTGTTAGTGTTTGTTTACAATAAATACGACTTCTTTCTCATCTAAAAACTACATAAAAAAGCTCGAGTTCAGATTTTTTTTTTTTTTTTTTTCTGGGAATTAAGTTGTTTGGATTTACGACCGAAGCAAGTAAGGCCTTTTATTGTAAGGCAGTGTATTATGTCTGTTAAATGCATGTGATTGGTTTGAATTTTTATACGATACGAGAATATCCAACTTTCCTTAATAAAAAAAAAAATCTTTTTACTTCCGTATCAGACTGTGGCTGGTTGTGTGTGGTTTTATTTATTTGTTATTATAGGTTCATGAAAAAAACCACGATTATAAGAATTTTTCGATTCCGTATTGAAAAGAAAAAATTACCCAAGAAGGTCTATTTTCCTGAATTGGAGATGAAAAAAAAAAAAAAAAGAAACTACTAGTTTCACCTGCGCCTAACTAACTCAGTGCTGAGTAAAAAAAATATCTATTCCTCCATTCATCGGCAGAATACAAAATCAAAACTACGCAAGCGTCTAGACACAAAGAGAGAGAGAGAGAGAGAGAGAGAGAGAACAGAGAAGCAAACAACAGTGTTTTTGTTTCTTATATTTTATTCTTAGATAGATCAGAAAAGTAGAAAAACATATATCTGTGAGAAAGCACAACTGCGACATAATCTGTCTTATTCAAAGCCGATCATAACAAAAGAAACTGTTTGCCTCGTGAGTAGCTTCTTACAGAGAGTACTCACAAGGAAATAGATATAAAACATGACAAAATATATACTGTAAATTCATATATTTGTATGGGGATTTGGATAAATAATAGCTAGCAAGCAGATAGACGGAAAAAACAAATCGCCAGACACACATACTGAACGAAAATATAATACTACGTACTGTGTGTGTGTGTGTGTGTGTGTGTGTGTGTGTGTGTGTGTGTGTGTGTGTGTGTGTGTGTGTGTGTGTGTGTGTGTGTGTGTGTGTGTGTGTGTGTGTGTGTGTGTGTGTGTGAGAGAGAGAGAGAGAGAGAGAATGCAAGTTGGAAAGAACAGCTCAAAAGGGCTTTTATTCCATTTCAGAACACCTGCAGGTCACCGATGCCAGACCTGCTAGATGCGAATGGCTAGGATAAGCTGGAGTTCACTTTTTCTTTCTATTGGATGTCAGCAAAAGGCCGAGGGCCACTTGAAACTTAATTTGCATATCATTCGCCCGATTTCTTTTTCCGTGAGACGCATCAAGTATAAGAGGCTGTCGGGAAAACGTAACGTTCTAGCGGTGTCCGATGGGAGAGTATTTAAGTGATGCTAAATGTCTGACTAATTCGCTCCTTGCACCGATCACGTGATCCTACTTAATACCCCGAGGATCGAAGTAAGGTCTTTCACTTGTTTATTATTTCTACCGTTCTTTCTCAATTGCCTTTAATCCTCATGAATAGTAGGATTGTGTATCCTTCCCCCCCCCATCCTCATGAATGATTTTCTCGTCTATTATTCCCACCCCCGAAAAAGAAATGACATTTTGAAGAAGCTTTATAAAACTATTAATTTAAAAGGACTAAGAGGAAATAGAAGGAAAAGATTTTATGCACTGGATCGTTATGTCAAGTAGGCTGTCTGGTAAGATACATCCGGGGATTTTGATGTCATTTGTATACAAGAGGTGAAACAGCCAACTTTGTTCTTCTATCACGTTTTGGACGTACAAATAAAGCTGCCTTCATACAAGAGTTTTAAACAGTTCTTTTCAGTAAATGAAACTGACTTTTTTTTTTCCTCGTGACAATTCTCGAGACTATCGCCTTGGCAACAGCTTGCGACCATACCAACAAAAGGGCTCTCGCTTTTAGATAAAACTTGAAACTCAACAATACAGCTTAGAAGGTGGTTCAAAAACAATGAGTAAGCTGTTGTTGCAGTAGACTAGTGCAACAGTTCATTGTTGCGTGTAAGAGTACGTCATTTGTTGCGTCATAAAAAAAAAAAGATGAACAAGAGAGGATGTTAAAATTTTTTGAATCAAAGTTTAGACGTAATAAAGTGTGGTATGTTACATATAGTTTTATTAAGCGCATGATCAAGAAGTATTTCAGCTTCAATTCCCTTTTTTATAGTAAGTTCGCAATGCCGGATTAACAAGTAAATGACAGGAGATTTTAGGGCTGTGAGGGGTAAGTAAGTATGCCATCAGAGCACGTATCACTGTCAAGTTGCCTGACCTTTAGCTATGCTTAACAAATTGACGAAATTAAGAGAATGACTTCTTTGTAAATATATAAATGACACAGCACTTTTACTTGTAGGAAAAACTTTACCTCATTACACTTTCAGTTCTTATTCTGTTCGCCTGCAGCCATGTTTACGGCTGGCTGCACCCTGTCTTGAATAATGTGATAAGTCAAAGTGTTGAAATGTGTCTTGTAGTAATTAATTTTGTCAATTCACGCATGGCCGCTCTTTTCTTTTAATCTGTGCTCAGATGAATGGTGGCTTGTTAAGGTGGAAGTGATGGGCAGATTAAAATACTTGCCGACAAGAGAGAGAAAGAATGAAAATTGGTCTCTGTTCTAAGTACATTTCGAGAATATTCTTCGATATATCAAAGCTTTCTTGATATTTTAATGTTAAATTATTTAATTAAAGCGAGTGGATAATATGTTCAGTGGCACATCGCTTGGCTATTGTAGTTTACGATCGAAGTAATATTCTCCCGTATTGTCCAGACCTGTTGATTGGTCCAAAGTGGATTGGAGTATGCTTAGTGAGCAATTTGAGAGCATTTGTTTGCTGTTTCGATTAGCACTTTTAATAGTAGTTAACAGATGGTGAATTTCTGAGCATGTCGTAATTATTATACTTTTGCGATGTGTTCAAATTTCTAAACGTGGACCTCAAATAGATTAGTATATTCCAATTAAAGTATTACTTCTAACAGTAGACGGAGTTATAAGCATATTTGCATGCTCTTGAATTCAAGGGGTGGTTCGCGGTTAGCCTAGTGGCTATGCGCTACTTTTTTGCTTGGACTCTGACCAGAGCAGATGTGTTTTATTGTGCTCCGCGTCCATAGTGTTTAGTGCTTTGTTGAAGGATTAAGAGCGTCGTAAGGCGATTATCAGTGACCTCGCCCACGATTGCTAAATGCTTTCCGTGAAAATGGTTACTGTCTCGGGAACATCGTCAAGTAATCCGACCGTCCCTAGTCTGGCAGTTCGTCAAGAGAATTCCACTAAAGTAAACGGATCGAAAAATAATAATTTATCGGCAAACGCTACAGTTTCTTCCATGGATATCTTAATGGATATAGGGTTGGTGAGATGGATAGGTGGTTGGTTGATGGAGAGATATCAAAGAGTAGTTTATTCAGGAGTAGAGTCCAAAAGACGGCCTGTGACTACTGGTGTGCCGCAGGGTTCTGTTCTTGGACCACTGCTGTTTAATCTGTTCATTAACGATATAGGGAAGGATCTAAGTGGAACAATTCATTTGTTCGCTGATGATGCAAAGTTGGGTAGGGCAATAGTGAATGCAGAAGATGTCAAAGTTTTGCAGGATGACTTGGATAGATTGGAGTTCTGGGCTAAGGAGAATGGATGTCAATTTAATGTGACAAAATGTAAGGTTATGCATTTTGGGGTGAAAAGATTAACAGCAGTATACCACATTGGTGGAACTGTACTCCAAGAGATTGATGAGGCGAGGGACTTGGGAGTGTTGGTGGATAGGGAGATGAAGTTTAGGGGGAACACTGCAAAAGTAGCTAAATCAGCTCATCAACTCACTTGGTTGTTGAAAAATACCTTGACGAGCAGAGAAAAGCAAGTTATTGTACCTCTGTACCGAGCCTTGATAAGACCTCATCTCGACTACTGTGCCCAGATTTGGTCACCTCGGTTCCTTCTTGATGGGGAGGAGGTGGAGAGGATCCAGAGGCAAGTGACTAAGATGATAACAGGTCTATGGAATGAACCATATGAGAACAGGTTGAAGATTTGTGGGTTGCAGAAACTAGTTGATAGGCGGAGGAGGGGAGATATGATTGAGACATTCAAATTGCTAAAGGGATTCTATAGGATTAATTCAGAGGATATTTTTGAGATCAGGACTGGTGGTGGGAGAACTAGGGGACACCTATGGAAGCTGGGCAAGAGTGTGGTTAGCAGGGGTGTTAGAGCTGGGTTCTTTACTTTTAGAGTGGTAAATGAGTGGAATAAGCTGCCAGAGTCTGTTGTGGGTGCTATGACGGTGAACGAGTTCAAGACAAGGTATGATTGATACTGTGAGAATGTAATCGCATAGTTGTGTGGACATGATGTTTAGGACCTCCCTCGATGAGTCTAAGGACTCCTGGAGTCGCCCGAAATAATAATAATAATAAGAAGAAGAAGAAGAAGAAGAAGAATACCAACGTAGACATCATATCTTCAATAAACCTGCCCGAGGAACTGGACTGGGGTAAGGCCTGCATCTTACAGTGCGACCCAGCTGGAGCCCCGTACACCGAGGAAGACATCATAGAAAGCCTCAAATCCAAGGTAAGAGGTTCAGATGTCTGGCACCTCGGTGTCCTCAAATATAATTATATTTTCCTTATTTCCTTTAAGTCCATTGCTGTGAAAGAAACGTTTGTAAAATTTAAAGAATTGGATGTATGTAAACGGAAATGCAAAATCCTACCAATATCTAAAAAGCATAAGCTAGATATTATTATACACTGGTTACCCCCCCCCCCCAAATCCCAAACAGACTTGTGTCAATGCACTTCGAAAAATTTGGAAAAATCGAATGCATTGAACAAGTCACCAGTAACAACAGGGACAAAGAGTGGGCACATGTCCTTTCTAACAAAAGAAAAGTAACCATCACCTTGAACAAAGGCACCAAAACTGAAGAAATACCGTATGTCATAAAAGTTCAAAAAATGACGGGAATAGTAATCATCCCTGCATGCTTTCAATGCAGGAAGATTGGTCACTTAAGAAAAGAGTGCACCGCTCCGAAATGTGAGCAGTGTAATCGAATAGGCCATAACATGAAAGAATGTCCTGGGCAGACATACGCATCAATGTTAGCCAAACGAACGGCTGCAGACCAGCCAAGTACACAAAATGAGCTGGAAAAAGCAGACGATGTTCAAGAGAACAACTTAGAAGACATGCAACTGAAAAAAGTAAACGAAAAAAATACATCCGAAGATATTAGCAAAAAAATACTACCAAATAAGCAGCAAGAAGAGGGAACACCGTGTGTAACCTCTGAAGAAAATATATGTAGAGAGGACATTACAGAAGAAAAAAAAAATGCCAGAAAAGATGAACTGCAAGAAGCAGAAACATCTTGCATAACCTCTCAGGAACAAAACTGCAGAGAAGACATGGCAGGAAAAAAAGAATTTGTCAAGAAGAATGATAAAGAGGAACTTACTATAAGTCCAGAAAATCTGGGTGGAAATGAAAAAAGCCTGCTTTCACCCCAAAGGAACAAAATGAAATTTACGCCTAATGTAAAAGCAAAAAGAGAAAAAGATAAAGTAAAAACTCAGAGAGGAAAGATCTGCTGATTTCAAAAATTATGAGGAAACCAATTAATATAGTGAGCATTAATTGCAATGGTCTAAACAGTCAGCAGTCACAGAAATTATTAAGAAACATGATACATCAGAACCGCACAGACATTGTAATGCTACAAGACACGAGACTAAACACAGATTCAGAAACAGAAAAAAAATTTCACAGAAGCCTGCAATGTCATTACTACATCGTTGGCGAGCCAGCACAAGGTAATGGTATTGCAGGATTATCAACACTCATAAGAAAAAAAAGCAACGTACAAATCATATCCCACAGCACCATAATAGAGCACAGAGCCCTCGAGGTTGAAGTGGTCTGGGGAGATCAAATAGTGTCGTTAATAAACATCTACGGCCCTACCAATCACAATAACAAAAAACACTTCTGGGAAACACTTGGAAATAAAATGCTAAACATAAAAAATATCATAGCAGCCGGGGACATGAACTTTACTGAAAACAACAATATAGACAGAGAAATTAAAAACACTTAAACAAAGAACAACTTCACACACATAATATAACGATGTAATATAAAGGACACATTTCACATACTATACCCTACACGGAGGGAGTATACACGTTTTTCCTCCACCAATGCCTCACGGCTAGACAGAATATACATAAGCCAGCATCTAAAGTCCACTGTTAAGGAAGTTTGCCATACACCGCTAACCTTTAGGGACCACCACTTGGTCAAGGCTAAACTGTCCCTTGAGACCTTAGACAGCAACACATACACTAACAGAAACTACCCGCTATGGAAACTAAATAACAGTATTATTAACACAGATCAATTTACATTGGAAATTAAACAAATACTAGACAATATAAAAAAAATAACAAATGTAACGGAGGTATGGAACAAATTTAAAATACAAGTAAAAAAAGCCGCCATAAAGATAGGGAAACAAAAAAAATATAACACAAACAAAGAAAAAATAAACATAATTAAAGAACTAATGCAGAAATACAACACAGACAGAACACTTCCAGAAAATAAAATAGCCATTAATGCACTCAGAGCAAAACTAAAACAAATTGAAATAAAAGAGGCTGAAGGGGCCTGGGTTCGCGCTAAAATAAAAACAATGGAACAAGATGAAGGAAGGACCAAAGCTGCGTGGCTCTTTGAAGAGCAAAAAAAGCAGAAAGCACAATTTAATAAAATAAAACACGAGGGGGTAGAAATCGAGGGAGATGCAAATCTCCTCCGATTCTTCCACTCACAATACACGAATACATTCTCTGAAAAAGAAAACGACGAAACAGAAACACAAAACTTCTTGACACAACTACCAAGACTCACAGACAAGGAGGCAGAACACATAGACTCACCAATCACGCCAACAGAATGCAAGAAAATCATAAAATCCCTATCATTACACAAATTCCCAGGACCCGACGGCCTCACTGCGGAGTTTTACAAAGCGTACTACCCCCTGTTTGAGACACTATTTGTGAAAATGCTATCCGAAATACACAATTCGGAGAACATCCCAGAACATTTCAACCTCGGCTACATAGCATTAATTCCCAAAAAGAAAGACACAGCAAACAACGAAGAGACACAATGGAGAGGAATCACACTCCTCAATACAGACCAAAAAATATTAACTAAAATTATTTCCGAAAGAGTGCAGAGACACATAAACCAGATCATATCCAAATCCCAAACCTGGTGAATAAAAGGCCGCAAAATAGAAGACAATATCCTTCAAATTCGATGTATATATGAGCACTACCAGGCAACACAACAACCATGTCTACTGGTAGGTCTCGACATTGAAAAGGCCTTTGACTCAGTGAGTCATCATTACCTACATGAAGTCATCAAAGCTGCAGGTTTTGGGAAAAAATTTCAAAATCTGATTTCAAATATTTACACCACAGCAGAGTCTCGCCTAATCATAAACAAGAAACTGTCTGCACCGGTCAAAATTAAATGCTCTGTCAGACAAGGAGACAGTCGCTCTATGATCCTCTTTGGTCTCGCCTTAGAGCCGGTGATACGAGAAATAGCTAAGCATCCCGGCATAGCGGACACTCACGTAGGAGGTGAAGGAAAAACAAAAGTGCTCGCCTATGCCGACGATGTAATACTAACCGTAACTACAGCCGAGCCCTTCACACTGGCACACAACATACTCAAAAAATTTGAAAAAGCGTCAGCACTGAAAGTAAACCTTCACAAGTGCCATGCGATGTTCGTCGGCAGGTGGGTAAAAAGGCCCACCATGCCGAACGACATAAAAATAGACAAACACCTACCACTACTGGGGATCGTCATAGGGGAACAAATCCAACACAACACACAATGGGAGTTTGCACATACAAAAATAACCAAGAAAATTACACAGATGAGACACAGACAACTATCACTAACAAGTAAAGCTAAAATATGCAATCAATACCTACTGTCTAAGATATGGTACCTCATGAACAATACCAACTACAACGGTCAAGCAGTAGACAGAATACACAGAGAGTGCGCAAAGTTCATCTGGGGTTCCAAATACGAACCCATCAGAAGATCCACAATATTCCATGACATTGAGGCGGGAGGACTCGGCTTAATAAACGTACACCTAAAAACTCTAAATGCGAGAGCAAAAATCATAGAGAGAGCTTACACGGAGGAAAAAGCGTGGAGCGCATATATAATATATTATATGCAGAAGATAATGCCCGACAAAGTAATATGTTCCCTTCTGCATTCGAGTGGCAAAACACCAAGAATGTTCCACGAGATTGCGGAAGGTTACAACTTCATTAACAAATACATAGGAATAAACGAATTCTTGAAGATGAGACCTAAAGCAGCACACATCAAACTCACGCGCACAGTTATACCACCACCACAACACCGGGAGATTGAAAGAGGGACATTAAGACTATCAAAGGCACTTAAAAAAGCTTTCAATCTGCCCATAAACCCCAAATTAAAAACCTTCTACTACAAAGTACACCACGCTTGTTTGCCCACCAAAATATGGTGCACAGCGAAAGGGATCCCTCTTCAAGGCCCCGCCAGATGTCATTTTTTCCCCCAACCAGAAACACTTTACCACTTAATGATGTACTGTCCTCACACCTCCCGAATATGGAACACTGTTCAAACATTCATAAAACACAAACAACCCCTTACAGAACACACATTATACTGGTTAAACGAAGGAAACATTAACACAACTAAAGCAATCATTATTATAACAACCATGTACTCGATTTGGACATACAGATGCGACAAAATTTACGGAAGGGAAACAGGACCAGACTTACTCAGGAAAATAAACAACATATTAAAAGAAACAATCACAGATACCATAAACAGAAACAAAATAACAAAACACCAATGGCAGCAAGTAGGTCTCATCTCAGAATTCGAAGAACAACTGCAAATCATAGAAATAAAGGACCCACCATAAATTTAAAAAAGAAGCATAAAACACACATATACACGATAAAATAAATATACATAAGCGAAAGAAAAGCATATTGTAAACTTTTTCATTAAGCTGTATAACCATTTGTATATTAATTGCTTTATGCTATGATTAGTTGTAGTTCTGTGCATAATATTTGTCAATTATAGAGGTTGTAGTTTATTTTTATGTATCAAAAAATGTCAATGACAGTTTATATAGTGGAAGAACTTGATGACATTTTGCTGATCCGGTAGGTAACTCAAATCTCTGCCAAAATGTAACCCTCTCCTTCTATGTTAAAACAAATACTACATATGTATATAGACATTTGCAATCTGAAAATGATAATAATGAAGCAATAAATCATGCAATGATATGCAAAAACAAGTTTTAGTAATTATATGTTAAGAATATTTATGATATGTAAAATAACTACATGTGTATGTATAAATATGGTATATATAAATAGCGCTTAACACTTCATGATAAGTTAATAATGTATAATCCAAACTGTATATGTATAATGTACAATCCAAAATGTACATTATACTGTAAATGTATAATGTACAATCCAAAATGTTTACAGTCCAAATGTAAAAGTGTCAAGTCAAACATAACAAAGGGCTTTAAAGAAGTGTCTCCGAAAGAATAATTATATGTATTATAAGTAAAATAGTCATATGCATAGAAGACGTATTATATGTAAAATAGTAATAGGTATATACTGTATGTATATGTGCGTATATGTACATACATGTATAAATATGTATATTTATATATGAATATTGTCAGATTAGTTAACAATATAAAATCCATTGTATATTTTAAAACAAACCTTACATAGGTTTAAGGAAATATGTCTCTTATAGGAATTTCATTATAAAAAGGAAATATGAATTATGGAAATAGAAATGTGATGACTGGTAACTTAAATTCATAATACAGAATTCCATGGATAGTAAAGTTATGTTACATTAAAAGAAAAATACTGCTCAACTCATGTAAAAAGGACTGTAGGAAGAAGCAGACACTGAGCAGATTATTGATGTTAAAAATAAGGAAAAATAAATTGTATATAATATATATTATTAAGATCAAGAAATGTAAATCAAAATGCCAATTAGAATAAGCATTCTATGTACAAATGTATATATATTTATTTGGATTGTACGTAGATGCTTTATGGTTAATAAAATATACCTAGTGGCTATGCGCTTCGCAACCTGGGTAAGGAGAGTCCAAGGTTCGATTCCCGTCGACGGCGTGAGGAGCTGAAGGATCTTTCTCAGCCATAGCCAAGTTAGCCGGTCTTGGGCATGGACAGCAGATTTTTTACAGTTTATCTGGCGTTTTTAATCCCGCAAGCAGGCAAACCGGCCCCGTGAACACACAGGCTAGAGTCATAGGATATAGTACGGCAAGGAAGGCAACGGGAAACCACCTCGCTCATAGTCATTTCCGTAGTATGGTAGCATATAGCTGCCTCTAAACAGCTGAAAGGCTATAACAACAAATTCAAGGGAACTTTATCTTCTGTGTAATAACTAATCGCGATTTGTCTGAAAAATAGGATGGGAATATCTATGTGATCAAAGCAGATTAGTAATCATTTGCGCAAGAACTCTTGAATTCAATCAAGAGATTGAAGTAAAACCATGTCTTTAATGATTAAATATTCTAAGCCTTTATCCAGCAGTCAAAAACAATCTTTTGTTTTTCGATATTTTTTTTTTCTTTAGGATAAAAAGAAATTCAAATCTCACTAAGACCAATCTAGCACAATCTAGCTGTGATTCTGCTAGAATACTTGCTCGATCTCAAAGAAATGGCATCACTACTCTCATGTGTTTTACAAAAGTCATACTGAAAAACAGAAAGAAAGAGGTGATTATACAGTGGGTGTTGTTTAAGGTAGATATTAAACTGTCAACATGACTGATATCTACAAATGTGGCCTAACTGATTCGTATTAAAGTTGCCTCACTGACTGCTTTCCTTCTGGTCAGTGGACTTCGGATTAGGAACAAGAGTTACAACTACAATTACAGATCATAGTGTTATACTAATGAACTGTGGAACATGAAGTCTTTTAAAATGTGACTGCAACATATTATTATTATTATTATTATTATTATATGGTAGTCTTTATTGATCTAACTAAAGCATTTGATACACTCACACAGCAAACCTTGTTAGAAAAGCTGAGGCATGTTGGAATAGATGGGCCACTGCACAGGTGGTTTACAAACTACCTTCAAAATAGAAAGCATATCACACGTATCGGGTCAAACCGAAGCAGAGAGCTACCAGTAACCTGTGGGGTGCCACAGGGAACTGTACTCTCCCCAACTCTATTCAACATTTACAAGCACGATATTAATCGGCTATCTCTCAAAGATAAGATCTTCCAATACGCAGACGATACAGCAATAATATCCATCCATAATAACGCAAGCATAGCCCAAACAAATATGCAACATGACATAAATCTGCTCATAAACTGGCTCACCAAAAACTCCATACACCTAACTCAGAAAAGACAAAATTAATGATATTCAGAAATCCACTAACTCGACCAGTTGATAACAAATATATAAACATCCAACATCCACTTTCCAACACAAAAAACACGCAGAACAGTAAAACCACTACAATCACTCAGGTTGAAACGATACGATACCTTGGAATTTACTTCGATGCAGATGTGAACTGGAATAGCCATATAAAACATCTACACAACAAACTCCGAACAATAAGTGGCAAACTCTACAGGTTAAAAGACATAGTTCCCATACGCCTAAAAACACTAATATACAAAGCATTAAAAGCATTAATATACAAAAAATATACTAAGCTATGCAATAACAACTTACGCTTTCTGTTTACCCTACAAATAAATAGATTAATGTCGTTACAGTACAAAATGAAAAAAACTGATCTTTTGGGAATAAAGAGACAATAACGACCTTATATACACTGCAATGTCAGAACACAAAATACTGACAGCGAAACACCTATGTCACTATGCAGCTTTGCTTAAACATTATTTCGACAACTAATTATATTACAACAACTAATTATATCACATATAAATATCATAATCACTTCGGAAAGGCCGCACGAAACTTCTACATCCTAGACATGCTATAAATTACCATAAATTAAATTACCATTTGAATAAAGGAACCTTACAAACTACAATATCCTGAAAAGAGCCCTAAGGACATACTGCGAACAAGAAACACGCACCCAAAATACCATACAAACCTAATGAAACACAATATATTCGCTGACGCTTCCAGTTCAGCGACGCATCAAGACATTCCAAGTTATCGTAGGTGTGTGTGTGTGTGTGTGTGTGTGTGTGTGTGTGTGTGTGTGTGTGTGTGTGTGTGTGTGTGTGTGTGTGTGTGTGTGTGTGTGTGTGTGTGTGTGTGTGTGTGTGTGTGTGTGTGTGTGTGTGTGTGCACGTGTGTGTGTGTGCGTGCGTGCGCGCGCCCGCGAATTTCTCAATCAACAGCTGCAGTGGAAATCAAACGTATTAAACATAGGTTTG